>NC_057861.1:158040120-158342049 GCF_019393635.1 Dromiciops gliroides | reverse complement strand
CAGGAAATTTGAGGAAAGATAGGAATGCCAGGCTGTTGGAATTCTGTTCTCAATCTTTTTCTTTCTATTTTCCAATAAACCCTTAAAAACTTAAACTCGTTTTATCAGTGATTTTAGTCAGTTTCCCCCAAAACTGGGGGAACAGATTAGAATCCACATTTAGAATCTTAAATTACACAAAGGTTTGGACTAGATGGCTGCTAAGGTCCCCTCCAACATTCAAATTCTGATTCTGTCAAGTCATTGATTAAGGAGACACCAAGTTCCCTAGAATACAGTCAGATATCAAAAGAACTTACCAAAATCACCTTGACCTTAAAGGTAACATCTTTCTAATTGGCAGTTATTTATTGGGCAAGTGGATGAAAGGGGCAAAAAGTACCGTGCTACAATTTTATGGTGATCCCTTGTGGTTAAGAGCTAAAAATGTTTCTCTGGGGCAAGTATTTTTTTGGGTGCTAAAATGATCCTTTCTATCATTTTGGGTAGCTCAGTGACACAGGAAGACCTGAGTTCAAATCAGCAATCAGATACTTACTAGCTGTGTGACCCTGGGCAAGTCACTTAACCTCTTGCCTTCACTTTCCTTATTTGTAAAATGGGGATTAAATAATAACACCTACCTCCCAGGATTACTGTAAGGATAAAATGAGATACTGCTTTGTGAACTTTAAAACACTACATAAATGCTAGTTATTATTATTATCATTATTATACGTTATATAATGAGTTCTGATGTAACTACTTATGTATTTGAGCTTTTGAGGTAATTAACCATCGCCAGATTTTTAACTCACCTTTGTCCCACAGAGTTATATAAATTCACACACAAATCTTGAAATGTAAAATTGAAAGGACAAGGGGCAGCTAGATAGCATGGTGGATAAAGCACCGGCCCTGGATTCAGGAGTACCTGAGTTCAAATCCAGCCTCGGACACTTGACACTTACTAGCTGTGTGACCCTGGGCAAGTCACTTAACCCCCATTGCCCCGCAAAAAAAAAAAAAAATTGAAAGGACAAAAAAAATATTGAAAGGACAGTTAGGGTTGGTGCTTTTTGGTTTTTGTTTTTAAAAAATATTTATTTATGGACAACTCTTGCTATAGGGAGGGAATAAGCATCCATACTATTATCATCCCCATTTTATGGTTGAGGAAATTGAGGTAAACAGAAGTTAAGTGATTCTCCCAAGGTCATATAGGTAGGAAGTGAGGACAGTAGGATTTGAACTTGGGTTTTACTGACTTCAGTCTCAGCACTCTAATCACTGTACTACCTAGCTACCTTTAGTAAAGATGGTTTGAGAAGAAACAAGATGACACCTGGATAGCCACTAAGGAGCTATCTTTTGCAGCTAATACTTACTCTGAAAAAAAAGGGGGTGGGGGTGGGGGTGGGGGAGGTGCCTTTTAAAGATGCAAGGGAGATACCCCAGTTCCTGCTCATATATTCTCAAGACCCTGCTCTTCGAGTTGGTTTGAAACAAATCAGAAATATGTGTGAAGCCTTGTTTTCCAATGGCCACTGAAGTCCAATAAAATATTGTGAGAAAAGGCACTTACCCATTTCAGGTATAAATTAATAGCTAAAAAAATAAAAATACTATTTTGCTAAAACCATAAAAACAAATGACCCATTATGACTCTAATGGGAAGATCTTAGGCATTTGATTAACTTGAAATCTTTTTCGTATCTTTGTGTTCAATAGCCAGAGTGGCTTAAAACATCTACTATAAACAATAAATTATCCCAGCACATGAAAAAAGAAATGAATCATTATAACAAATGGCGGGATTAGACAGTAAAAGACTGACAAAGAGAGCTAAAACCTGTGCTGTTCTATTGAGTACCACAATAGCCTTGCATGCTAAGAAATACTCTGCTTTATTTGCCTGAAGTGCTCATATGCAGGGAACAAAGAGTCACATGTTTCTGATTTGTCTCAAACCAGCTCACTGAGCAGGGTCCTGAGAACACATGATTATGAGCTGCAGGGTATACAATTCTTGCATCTTTAAAAGGTCTTTTTCCCCCCATAGTATTCTCTGAAGAAAAGATAGTTTCCTTGGGGTTGTCTAGGTGCTGGTCATTTGTGGGGAGGGGAGGAGGCTTCCCCCTTGACTAAGTCCAATCAAATATAATTTAAAACAGAAGGGAAAAAACTGTTTATGAATGACTATGCCATATTTCCCCATTCAGTTATGGAAAGAATCCATCTTCTCCTTCAAGACTGCCATATGCAAGCATGATTTCTAGCTTCCAGTCAAAATCATAGAGGGGTATGACCAGAGGTGTATGACAAATATTTAACAACCAGCTCTGGAGGAAAAAATATTTACTAAATAAATTCCCTGGGGGAAAAAAATGTGTCCAGGACACATCTTTGAGATTAATCTGCATTATTAACATTTCTCTATCACATTTTTAGGTCTAGACAATCAACAAAACAATAAATGAAATTGATTTCCTAGGTGTAAATGCTCACACCAAAAAAACAAACAAACAAAATGTAAGGATGCAAGCATGTATTTGCCTCCAGAGATTGGGCCTTTTCCTCAGCTGATACACTGGAAATGGAAAGTCACTGAAATGGGGCAGCTAGGTGGAGCAGTAGATAGAGCACTGGCCCTGGATTTGAGAGGACCTGAGTTCAAATCCAGCCTCAGACACTTGACACTTACTAGCTATATGACCCTGGGCAAGTCACTTAACCCCCATAGCCCCGCAAAAAACCCCAAAAAACAAAAAACAAAAAAACTCCTCAACAAACTAAAACTTGCCATTTCATTTGAACAAGCAATTGTTCAATTGCCTACAATGTGCAAGGCACTATAGATAGAAATATTATATATAGGTAGGTGGGTGGCACAGTAATTAGAATATTGGATCTAGAATCAGGAAGACCTGAATTCAAATCCACCCTCAGACACTTACTAGCTGTGTGCCCCTGGACAAATCACTTAAATTCTATCTACCTCCATTTCCTCAACTATAAAACAGGAATAAAAATAGCATCTACCTCCCATGGGTTGCTGTGAAGATCAAATGAGATAATATCTGTAAAGCTCTTAGCATAGTGCCTGGCACCTAACAAACAATAAAAGGTTATTTGCTTCCCTCCGGGTGGTGAAGATGCTGATTCAGTCAGATTCTCATAGTGTATATATTTCTTAAGAGTAGATAAGGGAGGGGGAAGCTAGATGGCTCAATGGATAGAGCACGGGCCCTGGAGTCAGGAGGACCTGAGTTCAAATCTGGCTTCAGACACTTGACACTTACTAGCTGTGTGACCCTGGGCAAGTCATTTAACCCCAATTGCCTCACCAAAAAAAAAAAAAAAGAGTAGATAAAACATTGTTAGAAGGGTAGGTGGGGGCAGCTAGATGGCACAGTGGATAAAGCGTCAGCCCTGGATTCAGGAGGACCTGAGTTCAAATCCCACCTTAGACACTTGACACTTACTAGCTGTGTGACCCTGGGCAAGTCACTTAACCCTCATTGCCCAGCCAAAAAATAAAAAAATAAAAGAAGGGTAGGTATGAACCAAGGTGTATTTAGTCTTTTAGATCATTAGAACATTACAAATCATGGAACTTCAATTTCATTCTCAAAACAGATTCTGCATCTTCCCTTCCTCTGTTCTGCTTGTCACTACTCTAGTTCCCGCCCTTATGACCCTGTCTGGACTATTACAATAGCCTTTTTCTATTCCTTCTTCACCCCCCACTTTCCGTGTCCTCTGCTGAAGATTTGCTTTCAGAATAATCTTCCTTATATAAAAACAACTTACTGTCTTCCTCACTTGTCCACTTCCTCTTTCAGAATGCCCCTATTTTTTTTTTTTTTTAGTGAGGCAATTGGGGTTAAGTGACTTGCTCAGGGTCACACAGCTAGTAAGTGTTAAGTGTCTGAGGCCGGATTTGAACTCAGGTCCTCCTGACTCCAGGGCCAGTGTTCTATCCACTGCGCCACCTAGTTGCCCAGAATGCCACTATTTTTGTACCATCTTTCTTCCAGGGATCCAGGTTCACAACCTCAGGTATGCTGAATTTCTCATTCTTCCTCACCACACACATCCTATGGTTTCTGTCTTATTGAGCCTACCTCCACAAGGCCTCCAGGGTCCATGTTCTTCTTGCCACTCAAATAGCCATATACAAGTCTATGCAAATATACATCAAAATCAATAGTACAATTTTGGAGAGAGGGGACACTAACAGCTGGGGGTAGGGTGAATAAAAAAAGACTTCATGTAGAAGGTGACATTTGAGCTGAGTTTTTTAAGAAACAAGGGGTTCTAAGAGACATGGGGCAGCTAGGTGGCGCAGTGGGTAAAGTACTGGCCCTAGAGTCAGGAGTACCTGAGTTCAAATCCAGCCACAGACACTTAACACTTACTAGCTGTATGACCCTGGGCAAGTCACTTAACCCCAATTGCCTCACCAAAAAAAAAAAAGAAAGAAACAAGGGATTCTAAGAGACAGAGGTAATGAGGGCATTGCAGGAATGGGATCAGCCAGTGCAAAGGCTTCATCATGGTTCTCTTCTCCTTTCCTGTCCTTTCCCATTTGCTGAATTTGAGGATTCCCAAAGACCTAGTCCTTGCTCTTGTACTCTTTTCTCTCCAGATACTTCCTCCAAGACTCCGTTCAATTTGTTGACTTCAAATATTAATATGTTTATGCATGACTGCAAAATCTCTCTGAACTCTCTCCAAAGTTCTAACTTCCATCTCCAAATGCCTGTTAGATACTTTCATCTTCCTTTCATGTGTTCACCTCCAAATAAACATTTCTAAACTCATAATTATCTTAATTTGTATTATATGAAATATATTACACTATAATAGAATAAACATTACATGATTATATCAAATAACCCATAATTATACCCCCACCCTCATCCCACACTGAACTATTTTTCCTTCTGACCTCCATATATCAGTAAATGGTAGCATTATTCTCTCAATCACACTGGGCCAAAACCTGAGAGTCATCCTTAATCTCTTTTTTTGAGATGTTTCACACACCTATTCTTTCTCTCCCTTCCCCCCCCCCCCCATTCTCACTACAATATGTGATAGGGAATCAGCATAAGATGAATAAATATAAAAAGTTAATTTAGTATTAGTGAGGACTAAGTTGAAAATAAACAGCATTTTTCTGAGGTTAAGCCACAGCTAAGCAGTAGTTCTCCTTCAGCCACAGCCATATATATGGGCCCAGCCAGTGGAATTTACAACTTTCTCTATCATTGATCAGCAGTCCAGGAACTGGAGAGGATTAAATAAAAGGTGAATTTGACCCAAAGTTGTACAATGGTATTACATATAGAGTAGAAAGTCAGCTAGGTGGGTTGTGCAAGATAACACTGATCTATGGATAAAGGAAGCCAATGAGTTGTCATTCTGCCTCAGACACTTATTAGATGCGTGAACCTAGGCAAACCACATTTATATAGTGATTGCTATGTGCTGGCACTCTGCTAAATGCTTTACACTGATCCTCACAACAACCCTGAGAGATAGCTGCTATTGTTATCCCTATTTCACAGATAAAGAAACTGAGGCCAACAGAAGTTAAGTAACTTGCCCAGAGTCATACAACTACTCAGTGTCTGAGGCTGGATTTTTGTTTGCTTGTTTGTTTTGGTCTGATTTTTGGAGGCAATCAGGGTTAAGTGACTTGCCCAGGATCACACAGGTAGTAAATGTCTGAGGCTAGATCTGAACTAGGGTCCTTCTAACTCCAAGCCCAGCACCTTATCCACTCCACCACCTAGATGTTCCCCATTCTATAAAAATGGAGACAATAATATACGACCTATAGGGTTATTACCTGGATCAAATGAGATAATATATGTTAAGCACTTTGTAAACCTTAAGGTGCTATATAAATGTTAGCCATTATTAAGGAGATGAAAAAATGTAGGATGTTAGAAAGAGTAGCTTTGAAATGTGCGACTGCTACCTAGGTTGGGCAGTGAATTGAGTGAAGTGACAGTGGGGTTCCTAACAATTAGATTAGTCAGAAAGTGCAGTTGGGTTGCCCTTATTTGATAATGAGCTCCCAGGCACTGGAATTGTTCAGGCAAGGTAGTTCTATAGGGAGAGCATAGGATTTGGAGTTAAAGAGCCTGGATGTAAATCCTTGATCTGCTAGCTTCTCTTCTAAGCTTCAGTCTCATACATCTAACTGTCTTTTAGATATTTTGAATTGGACATTCCATAGACATCTTACATTTAACATTTCCAAAATGAACTCATCTTTTCCCCAAACCTTCTCTTCACCCTAACTTCCCTATTACTATCTAAAATACCACCATTCTCTTGCTTACCCATGCTCACAACTTAGGTGTAATCCTCAACTGCTCATTCTTTTTTCATTTTCCATCCCCAACCAATGATTAAGTCTTGCCCTTTCTACCTTCTTAGTTTCTCTAATATATACCCATTTCTCCACCTGATTTATATTGACTGTGGCTTTCCATAATCTGTTCTTCTCAACAACACATCTTAAAACCTCTAGTTTCCATCAGACCTTGGCTCAAGTACCACCTTATATATAAGCAGCTAGTGATATTCAATCAAAACCAACTTGTATTTATTTCATATCTATTTTTAAATGTTTACATGTCTGACAACTAGGTCTCGTAGTAGATAAAGTGCCAGGCTTGGAGTTAGGATGATTCTACTTTCTGAGTTCAAATCTGGACTCAGACACTTAGCTGTGTGACCCTGGCCAAGTCATTTAGCCCTGTTTCCTCATTTGTAAAATGAGCTAAAGAAGGAAATGGCAAACCATTCCAGTATCTTTGCCAAGAAAATCCTAATTGGGATCATGAAGAACTGGACATGACTGAAAAATGACCGAACAACAGCAACAAAACATGTTGCCTTCCCCCAGTAGATTGTAAGCCCCTAAATACTTAGCACAGTACTTTGACACACAGGATCATTTGTTCATAAATTTAGAGTCAGGAAAGGCCATCTAGTCTACCTCAGTTTACCAATGAGGAAATAGACTGAGAGGAATCCAAGGTCACATGGATAGTAAATGACCTAGTAGGAATTTAATATTTAATTGATCCTAAGTTTTCAGTGAAAATACTTGTTCAATTGTTTTGTTTTGTTTTTCTGGGAATGCACCAATAAAGTCAAACAGACAAGGGAGTCCCAGAATAACCATCAAACTATGACATCAGATTACATTTAGTACTGTGATTCATCACTTTTTCTAACTAATCATCTATCTGGGGAGAATGAAGTTCTGTTGGGTTAGTAGCTAGCAAACCAGCCTTCTAGATACTCTGCTAAGACAAACACATTCTAATTCTGAAGTTTAAACACAGAATTTCAAACACACTTACAAAAATAATTGAGAACTCTTTAAAAAGATATGATATTTTGAACTGTTGCAAAGACATAAGGAAGCCTTTCAAAATGTTTTTATGCTTTTGGCTTTATCCATAAGGGTCTACCTTTTCTTTGCCTAGAGCCAGACCTCCAGGCACTCCATGGCCATCTCCACACTCAGGTTACATGCTTTCAGCCATCATCCCCATGCCCCTCCACTGGAATCTTGGACTCTGCCCCTGAGACCCTGGATTCTGATATGGGAGCCTTTGCCTAATCTGACCTGGAACTAGGCCTCAATGTCAACTCCCCTGTCCTCTCCTACTTTCTAATTCCACTTTAATATGTTGTCCTTCCCCATTACAATGTTAGCTCCTTGAGGGCAGAGACTATCATGCCAGATGATCAGTGATGAAACACACAATCTACCTCCTGACAGAGAGGTTATATAATTGATTTGCAGTAGAGTAAGACTTAAATATTTTTAATACAGCCAATGTGGGAATTTCTTTCATTTGACTATGCATAACTTTACAAGGAGTTTTCTTTTCTCTTCTTTTTTGAATGAATTAGGAAGTAGTAGGGAAAGAAAATAGATTTACATTAACTTTTAAAAAAAACAGAGATGTAAACACAAAGTTTTTTCAAAATTGATGTTCAAATTTGTTTTTACATGTATTTGGGAAAATAAAATTCTAAATAAATAAATAAATTTTCTCAAGGAAAACAAAAAAACCCCAAAGATGTAGGGAGTGCCATGGATATGAAATATTGCATGCTTTTTCAGATGAGGTCATTATGTTGTTAGTTTTGCTTAATTGTTTTACTTTGCTACAGAGACTTCTCATGGAAGGGAGGATAATCTGTAAATATTTGTAATATAAAACCAAAACACATCAATAAGACGTCAAAACAAAACAAAATCCTTGTAACAAAAATGCAAATGCATAGTCAAGCAAAATGAGTTCCCACATTAACTATCTCCAAAAATGAATGCTTCATTCTGTACCTGGACTGTTCTGTCAGGAGGTGATGTTCTGTCATCAGTCATCTGAAATCATAGTTGGTCATTGCACTGATCAGAGTTCTTATATCTTTCAAAATTTGTTTTTATAATGCTGTAGTTATTTTATAAATTGTCCTCTTGGTTTTACTCTCTTCACTTCACATTAGTTCATACACATCTTTCCAGGTTTCTCTGAAACTTTCTCTTTCATCATTTGTTACAAGACAAGAGTATAGGGTGCAGCTAGGTGGTGCAGTGGATAAAGTACTGGTCCTGGATTCAGAGGACCTGAGTTCAAATGCAGGCCTCAAACACTTGACACTTATTAGCTGTGTGACTCTGGGCAAGTCACTTAACTCTCATTGCCCCACCAAAAAAAAAAAAAAAAAAGGTAAATTTCTTGAGGGCAAGGGCAATCTTTGTGCATAATGATTTCTTTTTTATCTTCTCCCATTAGACTGGAAAGCTCCTTGAGATCAGGAATTAGTTTTTGTCTTTCTTTGTATATCCAGTGCTTAACACAGTGACTGGCATATAGGAGCTACATATAAATACTTGTTGACTTGTTTAATACCTGGCAAGCAGTAGATTCTTTATAATTGTGTATTGAAATTATGAATGAATGAATGAATGAATGTTATGACTGGTGAGTGGAGGTGAAAAAGCAAAAAAGGGGAATTGGGACTTGCACTGAAAAAGCCCTGAAAAGCAGGTGCTGTGGAGCTTAGAACCTTGGTCAGGACACTACCGATGCCAAGTTCATTCACTATATATATCCCTAACTTTTGCCACTGGACTTTGATGACTCTGGTGAAGAGAGTGAGGCTTGATGACTCTGCACAGCTCTGCCTCACTTGAATCCAATTCACCTTACAAGTCAAGGCATCACCCTCCTGATGTCATTGTTCCTCTGAAAATGAAGGACAAAGCCCAGCAGCAAGAAATAGAGACATTCCATTTAAATAACTATAGACCATATAAAATACCTGGAAGTTTACCTGCCAAGAAAACTCAAAACTCTATGAACACAGTCATTTCTAAGCAATTGGAAAAATATCAATTGCTCATGGGTAGGCTGAGCCAATATAATAAAAATGACAATTCTACCTAATTAATTTATCATTACCATATAAAACTACCAAAAATTATTTTAAAGAATTGGAAAAAAATAACAAAATTCATCAGGAAGAACAAAAGGTCAAGGGAATTAATAGGAAAAATGCAAATCTATACCAGATCTCAAAGTGGTAATCACCAAAACTATCTGATACTGGCTAAGAAAAAGAATGGTAGATCAGTGGAATTAGATTAGGTATATAAGATACAATAATAATGACCATACTTATCTAGTGTTCAATAAACCCCAGTTTCTGGGACAAAAACTCACTATTTGACAAAAACTGCTGGGAAAACTAGAAAACAATATGGCAGAAATTACATATAGACTAATATCTTATACCATATACCAAGATATGGTTAAAATGGGTACATGATTTACACATAAAGGGTGATAACCATAAGCAAATTAGAAGAAACAAGGAATAGTTTATTTGTCAGATTATGAAGAAGGGACATTTATGACCAAACAAGAGAAGAGAGCATTATGAGATGTAAAATGAATAATTTTGATTATATTAAATTTAAAAATTTTTGCATAAAAAAGTAATGCAACCAAGATTAGAAGAAAACAGAAAAGTGGAAAGCAATTTTACAGCAAGTGCCTCTGATAAAGGCCTCATTTTCAAATATATAGAGAACTGAGTCAAATTTATAACCAATATGTCATTCCCCAACTGATAAATGGCCAAAGGATATGGACAATTTTCAGATGAAGAAATCAAAGCTATCTATAATCATATAAAGTTATTTTTTGTTTGTCCTTCATTCCCAAAGAAGGACCATGACATCAGAGGTGATATCATGACTTGCACTGAATTGGATTTAAGTGAGGGAGGGTTATGCAAGGTCACCAACCTCACTCTCTCCTCCAGAGCCATCTGGGTCCGGTGGCAAAATATATATATATATATATATCAGGCCAAATGGAGATGGCCCCAGATGTTTAAGGCAATTGGGATTAAGTGACTTGCCCAAAGTCACACAGCTAGTACATGTCCAATGTGAGATTTGAATTTAGGTTCTCTTGACTCCAGGGCCAGTGCTTTATACAATGTGCAACCTAACTGCCTCCATAGTCATATGAAAAAATACTCTAAATCACTACTGGTTAGAGAAATGCAAATTAAAACAACTCTGATGTACCACCTCACACTTATCATATTGACTAATATGACAGAAAAGGCAAATGATGAATGCAGTAGAGGATGTGGGAAAATTGGGATACTAAAGCATTATCAGTGGAGTTGTGAACTGATTCAATCATTCTGGAGAGCATTTGGAACTATGCCCGAAGGGCAATCAAACCATATATACCCTTTGATCCAGTAATACCAGTACTAGGTCTATATCCCAAAGAGATAATTAAAAAGGAAAAAAGGACCTCCATGTACAAAAATATTTATAGCAGCTCTTTTTATGGTGGCAAAGAATTAGAAATTAAGGGAATGCCCATCAACTGGGGAATGGCTAAACAAGTTGTAGCATATGAATGTAGTAGAATACTATTGTGTTATGAGAAATGATAAGTAGGCAGATTTAAGAAAAATCTGGAAAAACTTACATGCCAAGTGAAATGAGCAGAATTGGGAGAACATTGTACACTGTATCAGCAACACTATGTGATGATCAACTATGATTGACTTAGCTCTTCTCATCAACAATGATGCAAGACAAGTGCAAAAGATTTGTGATGAAAAATACTATCAACATCCAGAGGGGGCAGCTAGGTGGCGCAGTGGATAAAGCACCAGCCCTGGATTCAGGAGGACCTGAGTTCAAATCAGGCCTCAGACACTTGACACTTATTAGCTGTGTGACCCTGGGCAAGTCACTTAACCCTCATTGCCCCCCAAAAAAACAAAAACAAAAACATCCAGAGAAAGAACTGATAAAGTCTGAATACAGATTGAAGCATACTATTTTTGCTTAATTTTTTTTCATGGTTTTTCCTTTTGTTCTGTTTCTTCTTTCATGACCTGACTAATATGGATGTTTTACATGATTGTACATATATAACCAATATCAAATTGCATACCATTTTAGGGAGTGGAGAGGGAAGGAAGAGAGGGAGAAATTTTGGAACTCAAAATTTTATATAAAAAATTAATCTTAAAAATATATAATAGGGGTGGCTAGGTGGCATAGTGGATAAAGCACTGGCCCTGGATTCAGGAGTACCTGAGTTCAAATCCGGCCTCAGACACTCGACTATATATATAAAGTTATCATGTAAGTTTCAAAAGAAAAGAAAATGCAAATGAAGGGGAGAAAACATCCAAAAACTAGCAGCAAGATTGGGGGAAATAATTTAATCTCAGGTTTCCCTGGAAATTCTCCAGGACAATAAATTACAAAACAGATACAGATCTTCATCTGTGGAGTGGGTTCTCTCTTTATTAATTCCTTACATCAAATATGGGGCAAGACAAGTCCCTTTTATAGCAGGTACTTAATAAAAATTGAGCTGGATTGAATTAGCTGGGGAGGGAGGAAAAAGATTATTTTTAAAATTATAATAGAAAGTGTCTAGCTCACTGCCTTGAACACAGCAGGGGCTCAGGAAATATTTGATGAAATGAAGTCAAGGAGGACGCAGTCAGAACTAGTTATGTGGTCGGGGTTGGCATAAGAGTAAGAAATTACCTACTTTTCCAAAGAAGGGATATGCTGCCTGGAAGGAGGCTAGGTTTGTTGTCTGACTGATTAGCTATTGTTGTGTAAGCGAGATTGAGCTGTAGGCAATTGGAGCTGGGGGAAACTGGTCAAAGCCTTACCATCAGCTGACAATCTTTAGTTCCTCAATCTCGTCTATCACCTTTCCAAGAGGAGTAGAACACTTCTGCGGCTGGCAAAAAGGACTAGAAGTCTGCTTCTGCTTTAATCAACTCAATCATTTCCTCCATGCCACAGCTCTCCGAGTTTTATTTTAATGTGGACCATGGCTACCTGGAGGGTCTGGTCCGAGGCCACAAAGCCTGCCTCCTGACCCAGCAAGACTACAATAACTTGGTGCAGTGTGAAACTCTGGAAGGTAAGTGTTGCCACTTTCAAACTTTTGGAAAATAAACAGGAGATGATATAGCTCTCTGTAAACTTGGAGAGAAACATGGGAGCCTGAAGAACTTCGTACTAAGCCCAACTCTAGCTCTGGCATGAGAAAAAAAAAATTTGAATCTGACTCCACCTTCGATGGTGGGGAATTCACATTTTGAAACTCCCCTGGGACTCTGCTAAAATTTTGGCAAAAAGGACATTAATGTGCAGGACTGGTACGCTCATTGATCTGAAGGGTAAATGTCAAATCAATATTTACAGCTTACATTTAGTTAGCACTTTAAGATTTACAAAGTGTTTTATGGGCATCATTTCATGATTTGGTTCTTACAAAAGCCTGGTGGTGACGCCTGAGAAGGTGAAGAGTACAAACCTAAGGTCAGGAGTAGGAGACTGGCTGGCTGGCCGGCCCGGGCGTCAGAAGGCCTGGGTTTTAATCCTGGTTTCTTACTAGCTACGACCTTGAGCAAATTATCTAACCTCTTTGAGCCTCAGTTTGCTCTTCTATAAAATAGAGTTGATGGTAGTTAAACCAGCCACGATCACTGTGTTGTCTTGGGAAAAGTGACTTGACAAATTAAAAGCAAAATAAATATATTTATCTTCACTTTGCAGATGAGTAATTCAGGTTCAGAGAGGATGGAATGACTTGCTCATGATCATGTGGCTCAAACCCAGGTCTTCTGACCGTAAACCCACTGCTTTTTACACTATACCACAGGACTTCTTAATTTCAATGTAATTTTGATATTAACCAACAAAATGCAGCGGGTCACAGTGGATAGAGCACACTAAGTCTTGAATCATGAAGAGCAGATTGCAAATCCAGTCTCAGACCCTTGGTAATTGTGTAACATTGGGCAAGTAAGTAACTTAACTTCTGTCTTGCCTCAGTTTCCTCAACTGTAAAATGGGAATAATAATAGCACCTACCTCAGGGTTGTGAGGATCAGTTGAGATCATATTTGTAAAAAGTCCTAGAACATAATAGTCTCTATAAATGTTTTTTCCCTTTCTTTTCCATTCTTTCCTACCCTTCCCCCCACCTTTCCTAAACTTCTGGATAATTCAAGAGGAAACAAAAAAAAACCTGGTTTAGGCCCTAGGGAGAGGAATGGAAGTTAAGAAAAATTTGCTCTTTGAAGGTGACTTTGTGAACTGCTTAAGTGAAAAGCAGTAACTGCCAAGCCATGGATCACACTGGTTAAATCCTGAACCTGCAGAACAGCAGCAGCAACAGAAAGACTGCAGGTGCTTTCATTTGAAATGGGAACAGCCAGAAACTGATGTCTCAGAAATAATAATAGCCAATTCTATTTTCCATAAACAAATTGCAATAACAGCTAATAATCCGGACTGAAGATTGTTAATTACAAGATGTGCCTCAATGGCGGCAAAATTGTTAGCATGTCTTCAGTGTTTCTGAGAAGGGGGAGCTAAGTGAATTCCTTTTAAATTTGTAACCTAGTTTCTGAAATGAACCAAGTTAGGAGAAAGTTAGTGGAGGCTAGGTTTGCACTAAAATACAAAGAAACTGATAGGCAGCTATTGTGGGTTTCAAGAAAACAATAGGGTAAAGAGATTAAGTGTGTGGAGTAAAGTCTTTCCAGGAATAGCCTCTCCCTGCCTTTACTTGCTATTTGGTTAATCTTTATGTGGCCTTTGGGGTGCTTCTTTTTGGTTTTTTGGGGGTTTTTTTTGCTTTTTTCATAACATGCTATCATAAAAAAAGATGTTTGTACCTGAAACTGCAAATCTATTATGTACAACTTGCTGTTCCTTTTAAATATATAATAAAGTTATGTAAATTTCTGTTTTTTTCTTCCCTGTTGGAGGGAATGTGAAAAAATTGGGACACTAATTCATTGTTGGGGCATCTGTTTAAAGTTGTCGTTCTCACTTTCAACATAGGTATGGAAGGGATGGGGGGGTAGTTAATCATCATCATTGTCATCATATAAAGTGCCCACTATATGCCAGGCACTATGCTAAGTGCTTTATAATTCTTACCTCGTTTGATTCTCACAACAACCCTGGGAGAGTTACTATTATTAACCCCATTTTACAGATGAGGAAACTGAGGCAAACAGGGGTTTAAGTGACTTGCCCAGTGTCACACAGCCATCCAGATTTGAACTCCAATTGATCCAATTGATATGGTGGGAAATGGGGTACGGTTTGGGTTAGGGGTTGGGGTTCTTAGGAATTCCTCTTTAAATAGACTCACCAGCTGCTATAATGGGAATGGTGTTACCTCATTCTCTTTATGCCATATATGTGTGTTTGTTAGAAAATTATGTGTGCTGCTCTCAAGGCAGGAGTGAAGGATAATAGGTGGTGTTAACCTGGAAATTAAGGAAACAATCAATATAGGAGAAATAAGGTCTTTAATCGGGGCAAAGGATTACTCGTGGTAATCTTGGAAGCTAGGAATACCCAAAGATGGGAACAGAAGACCGGGTTTTTAATGGGCTAACAGAACAAAAAGGGAACCAAAAGATTGCTCCAGAGTGACATATAGCTACTTAATGTAAATGAACCTTTGACCAGAATAACAGCACTGCTCCTAAATTAAGTATAGATAGGCATTACCGACTTGGAATAGAAACTACTTAATGTAGGTGGACCCTTTTTACATAATAACAAAGTCTTGGGAGTTAGGTGGGGAACATTGGGAGGGGATAAGTTGCTTGCGGGAAGGTCCACAAGTCTGTCAAGAGTCTGGAAAGGACAAAGACAGTCAGCCCCAGGCAATTCGTTTGTCTGGGAAAGAGGGGACTGGGTGGGGAATCTCAGTGAATTTTGCAGTTCTCCGCGGACATCCACTTTCTCTGGAGAAATCTAGGAAAACCTCTGGGATGGCAAGTTGGGTGGAGGGACCCCCTGGGGGAAACTTAGGGGAAAATATGGAAAAAAGTGTCCCAGGATGGGGAGGAATGAAGTTGTAGTTTGCACCATTGGGATAAGAGGAGGGCTTTTCTTTTTTTAAAATACATTTTTATTTCATTAACTATTTCACAATTGCATGTAAAAATTTTTTTTAACATTCATTAAAAAAAATTTTTTTTGAGTTCCAAATTTTCTCCCTCCTGTTCCTCCCTTACCCCCTTGATAAGGTAAGCAATATATCATATTAGCCATGTTACAAAAGTAAACAAACAGAAATAAAGTATTTTTTTAAAGTATGCTTCAATTTGCATTCAGAGTTCATCAGTTCTCTTTTTGTAGATGGATCGCATTTTTCATCTTGGGTCCTTTGGAATTGTCTTGGATCATTGTCTTGATCAGAGTAGCTAAGTCATAGTTGATCATCAACAGGAGGGCTTATTAACCATATCTGAGGTCCAGACCCCTTTGATCCTTTCTCATAAGGTTTTTTTAAATGTTTAAAAGGAAATATATAGAATAAAAAAGGAAATCAATTTTACTGAAAGAGGCATTATATTATTTATTATTATTACAGATACTGGGCTTAGAATTCTTTATGCTTTACATAAATAGTAACAACAGTCCCCAGGATTTTTTCCCCAGCAAACTCTCCCTCCCCTCCCCCCCCATCTTTTTCTCTTTCTAATTTTCAACAGATCTTTCCTACTCCTTTCACTTTGACACTTATTCACTTGGTCACAACTTATCTCTGCTTCCCAACAATGATAACCCTTTTTTTTTTTTTTTTTGGTGAGGCAATTGGGGTTAAGTGACTTGCCTAGGGTCACACAACCAATATGTGTTAAGTGTCTGAGGCCGAATTTGAACTCAGGTCCTCCTGACTCCAGGGCAGGTGTTCAATCCACTAGCTGCACCCCCCATGATAACCTTTTGTTTTTTATTATTTTTTTTTAAACTTTGTTTGTTTTTTTGTTTTTTTTAGTGAGGCAGTTGGGGTTAAGGGACTTGCCCAGGGTCACACAGCTAGTAAGTGTTAAGTGTCTGAGGCCAGATTTGAACTCAGGTACTCCTGACTCCAGGGTCGGTGCTCTATCCACTGCTCCACCTAGGTGCGTAACCTTTTCATAGTAGTTAGGGCTAAAAAAAAGACTCGCTTTATAAATGAGGAATTTTTAAAAGGAAATTATAGCTCAGTAGAACCTGGAGCTTGAAGGGACCTCAGGTACCCAGTTGAACCCCATCATTTTACAAATTAGGAAACTACAGTCCAGAAACCTTACCACAAGTCACATATTCTGTGGCAGAACCCAGGCCATGTCCCATCTTCCAATCTGCTTGTCCTTCCCCAGTGCTATCCAGCTGGTTGCCTCACAAGTAGTAATTTAGGAGATGTGAATACTGCTGCAGGCTCTTGTGTACACTTCAGCCCCTCTGGGAATAATAATAATAGCTTGCCCTGTTTGGCCTCTTTTATGGCAATGTTGGGAGATAATTTGTATAAATAATGCTACTGTCACATCTGGCTGCACTTGAGTGGAGATCAGCCAATAGGTGGGGTTTTTTTTTGGTTTTGTTTTGTTTTCAGGTCAGAAGAGGGATTTAAGGAGAGAGGATTAAAGTTTCAAGGGCAGAAATGGAAGAAGAAACTAAGTACTGGGAATTTCTCTACACAGAATGTCCCAAATGTCTTAATGCAATTTTAAGCTTTTTTTTTTATTTTTTAGTGAGGCAATTGGGGTTAAGTGACTTGCCCAGGGTCACACAGCTAATAAGTGTTAAGTTGTCTGAGGTCAGATTTGAACTCAGGTACTCCTGACTCCAGGGCCGGTGCTCTATCCACTGCGCCACCTAGCTTTTTAATAACAGAAAACTGCATTAGGACTTTGGGGACATCCTGTATTTTTGCATGAAAAGAATGATGAACAAATAATGTGCAAGAGAACATTCCCAAAAATCATTTTAGCCTAGTATGTAAAACCAGGCATTTTTTTAAAAAATAGTTTATTGCTGTGTGAGAAAAGAACTTTGAATCCTAAAAGAACATTTTCCCCTAGGATTCCAAGCTACTATTAAGTATTATTTTAGAAACAACTTCCAGGACAGATGTAAACATCTAAATAAATAAATGAACGGACAAATGAACAGATAAATAAATACATTTACAAGGATAAAATATAAGGTCATACTACCAAAAATGTGTTTTAGGAACTATTATTTATAAACCTTTTTGAGACTTGGTCTGGTCTGAAATATTCCAAGGCCTGCTACTGACTCACTGCGTAACCATCACTAAAACTTCTATAGCTTGGTTTTCCCATCTTTAAAAGAAGGAAACTGATTCATGCTGCTTTTGTCATCGGGGACAATCTTGTTACCAGAGCTAACAGAAGCTTAGGCTATATAAAGGCTGGTCCACTTCACAGTATCTATTTCTCATCCGTGATCTAAAAATGGAAGGGGCCTTAGATCTCATAAGATCCCATATCTAGAGCTACAAAGGGACCTTGGAGGACTTCTTGTCCAAACCTCCCTCACCATTTTACAAATGAGGAAACTGAGGTTCAGAGATTTTAGTTAAGTCACTTACCTGAGGTCATAGATCTGTTAAGTGACATAACTGGAATTTAATCCCAAAATCCTACTGATTGCAGAGCTAAATCTCTTTAGTCCATCCCCTCATTTTATAGATGAAGAAACTTAGGCCTAAGGAGGTCACATGACTTGCCTGATGTCATAGGTGGGATTTAAACCTAGGGCTCTTGATTACGGAGCCAATTCCCTTTACACCATAACATACTGTCTCTAGTCCAGTCCTTCCCCCCACTCTGCATCACCAGTGTCACTCTCTCCTCTCTAGATCATACTGTGCCTGGTTCTCCTCCCATCTGCCCAACAGCTCCTTTTCAGTTGACTTTTCTGATGGGTTTTTTTTTTCATTCAATCCCCTCATTACCTCTATCCCTGGACTACTGCAAAGGCTTTCTAACTGATCCCCATTTCTCAAGTGTCTCCACCTGACCCTCTACCCACAACCATTCTCCACTCAAGTGCCAAGGTGATTTTTTGAAAGCTTAGGTCTGACCAGGTCACATACACCCCACCCCCTTCAATGTGCTCCACAGGTTCCTTATCATCTCCAGGATCAAATATCTTCAAAACTCAGCTCAAATCTCACCTTCCTCATGAAAACTTTTCCTTTTCTTCTAGCTATTAATGTCTTCCCCTTCTCAGAATGTCTTCTATTTACTCATTTACTCACTTCCATTTACTCATGTGTACCCAGTTATGTTTTCTTCTCCAGTAATATCTATCTGACCCAGGGCAACTCACTTCACTGCTTTGCCTCAGTTTCCCCATTTGTCAAATGCTGATTAAAAATAGCACTTACTATCCGGTCTCAGACACTTGACACTTAATAGCTGTGTGACCCTGGGCAAGTCACTTAACCCCAATTGCCTCACCAAAAAAAAAAAATAGCACCTACTTCCCCAGGGTAGTTTTGAGGATCAAATGAGATCACTGTAGAAGTACCTAGCACATAAGTAAGCACTACATAATGCTATCATCATTATGATGGTGATGATGAGCTTCTTGGAAGCAGAAACTTTTTCCCTCCTTTATACTGATGGTGTTTATGGCACCATGTGGGCAGCTAGGTGGGGCAGTGAGTCTAGGGTCAGGAAGACCTAAGTTCAAATCTGTCCTCAGACTCTTACCAGCACTGAGACCCTAGGCAAGTCACTTATCCCTGTTTGCCTCAGTTGCCTCATCTGTAAAATGAGCCAGAGAAGGAAATGGCAAACCATTCTAGTTATCTCTGTCAAGAAAACCCCAAATGGGATCACAGAGAGTCAGACGTGATTGAAATAGTTTAAACAACATGGCGCAGCTAGGTGGTACAGTAGATAAAGCACCAGTCCTGGATTCAGGAGGACCTGAGTTCAAATCTGGCCTCAGATACTTGACACTTACTAGCTGTGTGACCCTGGGCAAGTCATTTAACCCTCACTGCAAGAAAGAAAGAAAAAGAAAGAAAGAAGAAAAGAAAAGAAAGCCTAATAACAACAGCTTGGCATTATGTGCCTGGCACATGGTAAGCATTGCATAAGTGTTAGAATTGTTGTTATTGTTAGCAGCTCCCTGGAGGCCAGAGTGCCTGGCACACAGAAAGTGTTTAACTAATGTCTGATTACTGTAATAATAAACATTTTTTTTCAATAATAAATTCATCTTTAAATTTTGCATCTATACCCATTTCTCTTCCTCCAGAACAATTAGGCAAGGTGACAAAAGGAAAGATAGTGTTGAAAAACTATCATGATCTTTTTATCCTTGGATTTAAGCCTTCCATTCAACTCTTCTTTTGTGAGAAATGCTTAAGAATCTTGTCCATCTCACATTAAGTCCTTGGGCGTGTTTACAGTACCTGAAGGGCAGGGTTAGGGAGGGAGGGCTTCATTGTGTACAGAGTGAGAGTGGGCCCAGGATCCCTTAGCTAAAATCCAATCTCTTCCATGCTCTCTCTCTTCCTTCAAGGATCCTTTTAAATAAAAGTATCAGGGCAGTTAGGTGGCACAGTGGATAGAATACTGGCCCTGGAGTCAAGAGGACCTGAGTTCAAATTCAGGCTCGGATACTTGACACTTACTGGCTGCGTGACCTGGGCAAGTCACTTAACCCCAATTGCTTCACTAAAAAAAAAGTATCACAACCCTAAGACTCCCACATCCTACCTGCTGCTGGTTTTTGTATTGGCCCTTTCCCTTTTCTTATTCTTCCTCTAAATACTCTGGATAGAAAGCCCTTTTAGTGTCAGTCATCCCCTACTTCTGCTGAATACCTAAAATACCTCTAACTTATTTCATTACTGTGTCAGCTGCTTAGGAGTGGATTCTAAGTATGCATTTCCCTTTGGGTGGGGTTGGATGGGTTTGTTCTGATAACTTTTAGTTCCATTCAAAATAAATCTAAATAAAATTTGTAACATCCAGGAGCCTTGGAAATGTGGTACAGCATTAACTATAAACTTGTTGAAAATCCATATGGTTTTTGTTCAAGTAGCAACTTTTATTTTGAGCCTTCATCACTTCTCAACAGCTCCCTATTTGTTTTCTACCAAAGTGATTTTCTTAAATTTTCTTAAATCCTTTGGTCATGCTATCATGGTGGCACAGTGGAAAGGGCACTGGCCCTGAAGTTGGGAGGACCTGAGTTCATATCTCACTAGCTGTGTGACCCTGGGCAAATCACTTAACCCCAATTGCCTTAAACATCCAGGGCTATCATCTATCTTGCCACTAGACCCAGATGGCTCTGGAGGAGAAGGTGAGCTTGGTGACCTTGCACAGCCTTCCCTCACCTATTCCAATTCCAATTCAGTGCAAGTTATGATATCACCCTGATGTCATGGTCCTCTTTGACATGTCACTCCCACTCTTCTCAACAAACTCCAGTGGCTTTCTGTTAACTCTCAAATATAAATAAAAAATCAAATATATATAAACTGGAATTTTAAGCTCTTCACAATCTATCCCCATCCTACCAGTCGTCTTATACTTTACTCCTCACTCTTACTATATTTCAACCATCTCTTTGCCTTTGTATCTGCTGCTCCCCTTCCCATGCCTGGAATGTACTTCCTTGTCCTCTCCTCTTCCAGGAATTACTGGTTTAAGAACACCCAAGTGCTACCTTCTATGCAAAGCCTTTGGATTATACTAGTGAACTCCACCAACAAATGGCTTTGTATTAATTTTATTTAAATATCTCCCCTATTACAATGCAAACTCTTTTTGGGCAGGAACCATCTAATTTTTTGTATTTGTATTGCCAGAATCTGGTTGCCACTCTCTTGTATTTATCCCACTTAGAGCCTTTGTCTTTTGTGTAGTCTTCTCTCTTTCTGATAAAAGCTTCTAGAGGGCTAATACTCCTGAGCTCCCTTATATCTGTATCTTTGGCACTTAGAACTGAGTGACAGATAGAAAGCACTTAATAGAGGCTTAATATTCTGTCTGTGTCCCTAAGAGTTAGTACCTTGCCAGGCATCTGGGTGATTAATAACTGCTTATTGATAGATTGTTCCTGAAGATAACATCTCAGTCTAGGGGAATCAAAGCAATCAGAATGCTCCTTAAGGCATTAAGTCCTTAAGGACTTTCAGCATTTTTCTGTCTTGTATTTCCTCACATATTAGGAAGACTTTCTTCCTATCATCAGTGGTTAACTTAGCACATGGTAGGTGCTTAATGAATGTTTGTTCTTATGATAACAGTGGTGGTGATGAGACTCTTAATAAGTATCTGTTGAACTTTGTCATTGACTAATGGATTTGAAATAAGATTTTTAACTGGATTGGCAAAATACTCTTGGGATAGCATTCTAGACCCCTTAAATGGAATGAGCTTGAAGCAAAAAAATCCCCAGGTGTGTCGAGGGGAAATTGGCTGTGCAGAGTTGCCTGATGTGGCAATACTGAATTCAGAGTCAGAGGAACCAGTGCAACCTTGGTTGTTGAGTTGTTCTTTGGTTATGTCTGACTCTTTGTAACCTCATTTGGGGTTTTCTTGACAAAGATATTGGAGTGGTTTGCCATTTCCTTCTCCAGCTCATTTTATAGATTAGGAAATGAAGGCAAATAGGGTTAACTAACTTGCTCATGTTCACACAGCTAGCAAGTGTCTGAGGCCTGATTTGAACACAGGAAGAGGAGTCTTCCTGACTCCAGGCATGGGGCTCTATCTATTGAGTCACTTATGTGACCTAGGACAAGTCATTAAATCTTTTTGAGAATGAGTTTCTTTATAAAACAAGGTAGTTGAACTAGACAACCTCAAAAGGTCGTTTCAACTATAACAACCTACTATTTTTTTTAAGTGAGGCAATTGGGGTTAAGTGACTTGCCCAGGGTCACACAGCTAGTAAGTGTCAAGTGTCTGAGGCTGGATTTGAACTCATGTACTCCTGACTCCAGGGTTGGTGCTCTATCCACTGCGCCATCTAGCTGCCCCCACAACCTACTATTTTTTTAACAGTATTTATTTAGTTTGCATATATATGTTGTGGGGGCCAATTTTTAATTGGGGAGTGTTAGCTAAGCAGCTCACCGCAATATTGGGGCAAGGAAGGAGACAGACAGCCTCCCTCAAAACAGAGCAGGGTTTATTTAACAAGAATGAAATTTAAAAAACACAAACAGGATTAAAGGAAAGGAAATAAAGTGGGGAAAGGAAAACTATACAACCTGAACAACACCACCGCCCAGGAATCAGCTGAGAACACACAGCAGCGACCTGTCACCTTCCAGCTTCAAGCTAGAATGGTGAAAAATCTTCCCTTCCCAGCAGACCCCAGGCTGACCACACACAGCCCCCAGCCAATTGGCTGGCTGCTCTGACAGTCACATGACTGCCCTCACTGGGCTTCCAATCATTATGATTTTGCCAGGCCCATGTAGGTGAGTGGTGATGACATGAGGTGCTAGCACCATGGCAATGGCTACAACCAGTGGGTAGAGCACTGTGCCATTTGTAGAGCCCCAGAGGCCAGTGTGCGTGCTGAGGATTTTTTTTTTTAATTCTAGACAAAAGATGGGGTCATAAAAACCTCAAATAACAATTAATTCCTTACAATGTACATATATGTGTGTGTATCTATATGTATGGCATGTATATATTATATATGTATATATAATTTAGCCTTTTATTTTTCCCCAATTACATATAAAAACAATTTTAACATCCATTTTTAAAACTTTTTGTTTCAAATTCTCTCCCTTCCTCCCTCTCCAGCCCTTCAAGAAGGCAAGCAATTCAATATGTTATACATGTGTAGTCATGCAAAACATTTCCATATTAGTCATGTTGTGAAATAGACCCAAAAAATCAAGAAAAATAAAGTTTAAGAAGAAATTTATGTTTCAATCTGTATTCAGACATCATCGGTTCTTTCTCTGGGAATGGATAGCATTTTTCATCATAAGTCCTCAGAGTTGTCTTGGATCACTGTATTGCTGAGAATAGCTAAGTCATTCATAGCTAATCTTCTAATAATATCACTGTTACTTTGTACACAGTACATTTCACATTAAATAATTCTATTTTTTTTAAAGTTTTTGATGCAATAGAGCAAAATGTCACTTTAAAGGCTCTCTTACAAAAAAACTCCCATGAAGACCTCAAAATTCCTTGAAAGATATAACAGAGAAAACTATACTATAATTGTGAATATTAGATGAGGCATAAAACAAGGAGACTTAGTCTTGTCAAAGCATATGTTTCTTGCTATCATGGGGGAGATCCAGTACAGAATCCAAGTCAAGAATCCAAGAAAAATTCTTCATAGGTAATGAAATCCTCCAGAATCTCATGTTCATAGATGACATTGTGCTGGTTGAGATTCATATCCACTCAAAACAATTTGGTCTAACCATCCACACAGGAAAAACCTAATGAATGTGCAGTTAGAGGAACAATCTAAACAGATCTTCCACCAGGATAGATAGCTTGAACAGACACTGAAAACAAAGAATTTAACCCAGAAGAAGGGGGAAAAACCTGCATTGCCTAAAGGAAATTATAGAACTCCTTTAAGTATCCCAAACTTCTCCCTAAAATGGAGTCCCATCTTTTTAATACCAATATTACACTATTGTTGTGGTATGACTGTGTATCACAAAACACTCCATTTTCTAAAGAATTAAAATTAATTATTACTCAAAAGATAAGGTAGAGAGGGCATGATGGGTAGTAGCAGTCTGCAAAACATAAAAAAGGAATCACAAAGAAAACTGGAGTTAAGGGTGTCAACAGGGGGAAAGGTATGAGTGAAGAAGTTGAACTGGTCGTCATATATATATTTTTTTTTGCGGGGCAATAAGGGTTAAGTGACTTGCCTAGGGTCACACAGCTAGTGTCAAGTGTCTGAGGCTGGATTTGAGCTTAGGTCCTCCTGAATCCAGGGCCAGTGCTTTATCCACTGCGCCATCCAGCCGCCCCTACATTTCACATTTACATCAGCCCATGTAAGACCAGGTTTTTCTGGGAGCATCCTGCTCATCATTTTTATAGTACAATAGTAATCCATCATAATCACATAGCACAATTTGTTTAGCCACTCCATAATTGATGGGCATCACCTCAATTTCCAATTTGTTGCTACCAGCAAAGAGCAGCTATAAATATTTTTGTGCCTATAGATCTTTTTGACTCAGTTTTCTATATGTTTCAGAAATGAGGCTTTTATCAAACTTGTTTCAAAATTTTTTTCACAGTTACTTTCGCTAACTGTATTTCCCTCCATCCTATTCCCTCCCCATGCTGTTTATTCTGTTCTCTATCTCCTTTCACCTGTCCCTCTTCAAAAGTGTTATGCTTCTGACTACCCCTTCCCGCAATCTTTCCTCCCATCTATCACTCCCACCACTTCCTTGTCCTCTTCTTCCTGCAGGGTAAGATAGAGTTCTATATCCATTTGAATGGGTATGTTATTCTCTCTTTGAGACAATTTTGATGAGAGTAGGGTTCACTCACTGCCCCTCACTTCCCCCATCTTCCCCTCCACTTTTTCTTGTTTCCTTTAAATGAGATAATTTTCCCCATTCCATCTCTCCCTTTCTCTTTCTCCCAGTGCATTCTCCTCTCACCCCTTAATTTAATTTTTTTAGATATCATTCCTTCATATTCAACTCATACTTGTACCCTCCATCCAACTGCCCCAATAATGAAAAAGTTCTTATGAGGTACAAGTATCATCTTCCTATGTGGGAATGTAAACAGTTTAACCTTTTAAAAATCCTTTATTATTTCTTTTTCCTATTTACCTTTTTATGCATCTCTTGTGTCTTATATTTAAAAGTCACATTTTCTATTCAACTCAAGTCTTTTCATCAAGAAGGCCTGAAAGTCCTCTCTTTCATTAAAAGCCCATTTTTTCCCCTGAAAGATTATACTCAGTTTTTCTGTGTAGGTAATTCTTGGTTGTAATCCCAGTTTCTTTGCCCTCAGGAATATCATATTCCTGAAGCTGTTAAATCTTGTGTTATCCTAACTATGGCTCCACAATACTTGAATTGTTTCTTTCTGACTGTTTGCCTTATTTTTTCCTTGACCTGGGAACTCTGGAATTTGACTATAATATTCTTGGGAGTTTTCATTTTGAGATCTCTTTCAGGAGGTGATAAGTGAATTCTCCAATTTCTATTTTACTCTCTGGTTCTAGAATATTAGAGCAGTTTTCCTTGACATTTTCTTTGAAGATGATATCTAAGCTCTTTTTTTTATCATGGCTTTCAGATAGTCCAATAATTTTAAAGTTTTCTCTCCTGGATCTATTTTCCAGGTCAGTTATTTTTCCAGTGAGATATTTCACATTACCTTCTATTTTGTCATTCTTTTGGTTTTGTTTTATTGTTTCTTCATGTTGTATAAAGTCATTAGCTTCCACTTTCTCAATCCTAATTTTTAAGGAATTATTTTCCTCAGAGAGCTTTTGTACCCCACTTTCCATGTGGCCAATTCAGCTTTTTTTTTTTTTGAGGCAATTGGGGTTAAGTGACTTGCCCAGGGTCACACAGCCAGTAAGTGATAAGTGTCTGAAGCTGGATTTGAACTCAGGTCCTCCTGACTCCAGGGCCAGTGCTCTATCCATTGTGCCACCTAGCTGTCCCACCAATTCAGCTTTACAAGGCATTTTTTTTCTTCATTGGCTTCTTGTACCTCTTTTACCATTTGGCCTAGTCTGTTTTTTTAAGATGTTATTTTCTTCAGTATTTTTTTGTGTCTCCTTTACCAAGATGTTGACTTTTTTTTTCATGATTTTCTTGTATCATTCTTATTTCTCTTCCTATTTTTTCCTCTACTTCTCTTACTTTATTTTAAATGTTTTGTTTTGGTTTTTTTTTTTTTTAGCTTTTCCCAGAGCCTGAGACCAATTCATATTTTCTTGGAGGCTTTGGATGTGGGAGCTTTGACTTTATCTTCTGAGGGTGTGTTTTCCTCTTCCTTGTCGCCATAGTAACTTTCTATGGTCAGAATTTTTCCCTGTTTTTTGCTCATCTTCCCACCCTATTTTTTTACTTCTAACTCTTCATTAAAGTAGGGTTCTGCTTCCAAACCTGAGGATGCACTGTTCCAAGCTTCAGGGGGGTTGTACAGCTGTTTTCAGAGATACTTCTAGGGACGTGTAAGTTTTCAGTTCTTCCAAGGTAGTATGATCTAAGGAGAGGTGTGTTTACTACCCACCTGGCCTGTGCTCTAGTCTGTAAGTAACCATAAGCCTGCTTTTCTTCCCTGGAACTGTGAGGATCTTCCCACTCCACCGCAGCTGCAAGCTCTAGTGTGCTAGTGCTCCTCCTGGCCCTTGGACTGCTACCCAAGACTGCAACCTATATTAGAGTATGGGCAAAAGAACAGAGTCCTGCCTCAGTGCTAGCAAAGAGAGCCCTGAAATCTCCTTCAGGCCAGTTTTTTGACCCCCTTACCATCTGTGGGCTGATATTTCCAGAAGCAGCTACTGCTGCTGGTGGTGGTGGTGATGATGGTGGGGGGTAATGATGATGATGGATATGTGGCTGGTGATGTTGATGATTATGGTTATGATTCAGTGGTTCTCAAGGCCTGCTCCTGGTTGGCTGGGGCTGGGGCTGGGGCTATGCTGGCACGGCCTGAGCTGGACTGCATTCTACTCTCACCCCAGTACAACAGGCCTTTCCTTCTGACCTTCTAAGTTGTCTTTGGCCAGAAAATTATTTTACCCTGTCCTTTGGTGGGTTCTGCTGCTCCAGGAATTGTCTTCTGGCATTATTTGAATATATTTGGAGGCGTCTTGGGTAGAGCTCAGGTGAGTCACTGCCTTTCCTCCTTCATCTAGGCTCTGCCTCACAACCTACTATTTTTGAGGAATTTTCTCTGGCTGTCCCCCATACTTGAAACATTCTCCCTCTTCTGTTCCAAATGTTGATCTCCCTGGCTTCTTTTAAGTCCCAACGAGAATTCCACTTTCTACAGAAAGTCTTTCCTAACCCTTCTTAATTCCAATGCTTTCCCTCTTTTAATTATTTTTTTTTATCCTGTATATAGCTTGCTTTGTATATATTTGTTTGCATGTGGTCTCCTTCATTAGACTCTAAACTGTTTGAGGGCAAGAACTGTCTTTTGCCTCTTTTTGTATCCCCAGAGCTTAGCACAGGGCCTGGCACAAAGAAGGCATTTAATAAATCTTTACTGATTGATTGATTGATTGATTCTTTGATCTCCAGAATAGTATAGGAGAATGTGTACTACTGACAACTGAACACCTGTCCCATCCTTGTTTAGGCCCTGGTCACTTTTCACCTAGACCAGTGTTGACAAACTCATAGAAATGGGGGTCACTAAACCATTCATAAGGATGCCTATTGGCAGCATGTTGACTTAGAAGACAACATGTTAACCTTATCTATGCTCTACTGTATTTGTATTTATTTTGCTAAATATCTCCCAATTACATTTTAATCTGCTTTTGGTTCCATTGGCCAGAGAGCCATTTGTTTGACACTTCTGCTCTTGACCAAAGCTTCTTAAACTGGATTATAACCTTACATGGGGTTGTGTAACTGAATGAGGGGGTCATGAAAAATTTGGCAGTAAATGTTTGATTTATATACCTATTTTATATATCTAGGTACCTAGGGTTGTGTGAAAATTTCTCAGGCAAAAAGGTAACATGAGTGGAAAAAGCTTAAGCTCTACTCCAGGCTATTGAAATAGCTTCTTGAATGATCTCTGTGACTCTTGTCTCTCTGCTGCCCAATCCATTCTTCATACAACTGCCAAAATAATTTTCCTAATGCATTGTTGTTTTTATTCAGTCATTTTTAGTCATGTCCAACTTTTTTTTTATCTCATTTGGGATTTTCTTGGCAAAGATCTTGTAGTGCTTTGCCATTTCCTTCTCCAGCCCATTTTACAGATGAAGAAACAGAGATAAACAGGATTCAGTGACTTGCTCAGGGCCACAAAGCTAAGTATCTGAAGCCAGATTTGAACTCAGGCAGATGAGAGTCTTCCTGATTCCAAGCCCAGCACTCTGTTCACTGCACTACCTAGCTGCCCATCCTAATGCATTGGACTGATTACTTCACTCCTCCCCTGCCCCTCAAAAAGCCTTAACTGGGTCCCTTGCTTCAACAATTGGGCAACAAACTACCTTCCCAAATCTATTTCACATTATTGTATTTCCCTTCATGTACTCTTTGCCCCTACTGAATGCTTGTTATTTCTTTTTGTTTTGTTTTTGCTTTTTGTTGTTGTTGTTTTTTTTTAGCAAGGCAATTGGGGTTAAGTGACTTGCCCAGGGTCACACAGCTAGTAAGTATCAAGTGTCTGAGGCCGGATTTGAACTCAGGTCCTCCTGAATCCAGGGCTGGTGCTCTATCCACTGTGCCACCTAGACACCCCCAACACTTGTTATTTCATAGATTTGATTATCATTTGCCTTCATGGATTCCTGTGAGCCCTGTCCCCTGCCAATAATACCTCACTGCAGAGATAACCCTTTAATGATCTCTGCCTTACTTCAGGGCTCCACTTCCTCCTCCACTAAGCCTATCTTGATCTTCCCCAGATGCAGGCTTCCTCTCCCACCTTAAATTTTCCTTAAGAACTTGAACTGCAATCTCTCCCTTATGTAACCCTCCCCTATGTCCCACTGTCACCCAACCCCAATATAAAAGCACCCTGAACACTCTGTCTCCAACTTGTCTTTTCAAACTGATTTCATATTACTCCCCTTCACAATATTTTTCAGGCACTCTGATTTCCCTTTAACATTACATTCTGTCTCCTGCCTTGGTATCTTGGCAGAAGATGTCTCTCCATTCCTGGCTGCTCTCCTGACTCTTGGTAGAATTCTGAGCTTCCTTCAAAACACAGCTCAGAAGATGCCAGTCACCTTCTATAAGAGGCATTCTAGCATTCTTCAAGCTTCCTAGCATCCTGTCTACCCTGAATTACAATGTGTCTACTCCATACATTTTGTAGACTTTTCAGTGTTCTTTTCAATCATTAGAATGTAACTTTCTTGAGGTCAGGGACTATTTTTTCCTTACTTTGTATCCTCAGGGCAAGACACAAGTGTCTAGCATGTAGTAGGCACTTAATAGGGGCAGGCAGGTGGCACAGTGGGCAAAGCACTAGCCTTGGAGTCAGGAGGACCTGAGTTCAAATTTCACCTCAGACACTTATTAGCTGTGTGACCCTGGGCAAGTCACTTAACCCCGGTTTCCTTAAACATCCGAAGTCATCTCCAGTCATCTTGATATCTGTCTTGCCACTGGACCCAGATGGCTCTGGAGGAGAGTGAGGTTGGTGACCTTGAATAGCCCTCCGTCACAATTCAGTGTAAGTCATGATGTCATGGTCTTCTTGGAGAATGGAAAGACAAACAACAACAGGCACTTAACAAATGCTTATAGCATTGAATAAATGAAAGGCAAAGTTCAAACTTAGGGTAGATAGGAAGGCCCAGTAATCCTAAGGATGCAGTGACTAGGGCAGATGGCAAGGCCCCAAAATCTTTAGGTTACATCATTAAGTCAGATGACAGTGCTGAATCAAATTGTCTGCCACCATTACACTGTGTGCTATGGGTTTGTTTTTTTGTTTTTTTAATACAAAAATATTGAAAAAAATAAACTTAGAAATTAGAATTGGCCAAATGGAAGCAAATAACTCCGTGAGACACCAAGAAATAATAAAGCAAAGTCAAAAGATTGAGGTTGACTTGACAATGGAATATCCCAAAGGTAATTCTACTTTTTTCTTTGTTTTCCCCAAATTTGTTTGTTTTCTTTTATAAGCATTTATTATCTTCTACTTTCCCCAATTGAGCAATTTTTTTAAGTAAAAAAAAAACAACACACACATAGTCCAGCAAAACAAATTCCTGTGTTGGACATATGCCAAATTTATGTCTCCTTTTAGATTTTAAGTTTATCACCCCTCTGACAAAATGTGAGTGGCACTCAGTTCTAAAAAATGAGATGATATACATAAAATACTTTACAAACCTTAAAGCACTATAAAAATGATAGCTATTAATTTTGCATCTTCCTTAGCATTGAGCACAGTGAGTGCATTGTAATATATTGTGGTTTCAGGGACTCAAGGAAATGTTTAATGATAGTGTAACCTAAGCCCCAAAGTCCTTTGGTTTAACACTCTCTATATTGGTAGAGGCCTATTGTTGGTGAGAATAAGAAAGAAGAGAGATCTTATCTCTTCAGTCTCTTTGGGCTTTCTTCAAGAGAGATCCATGATACTGGGGCTATGAAAATGATGGAGATTTCCAGCTCCTCTCATGTTGACTTCTTCCCAGAGTGTATATCCTTTTCCCATTAAGAAATAATGATTAGGAGTTTAGCTGGAATCTGAAAACCACTTCCCCTGGTTGAATAATATTTAATGGAAGAGACAGAATTCTAGCCCGGTGGCCCTCTCTCTGAGGAAAGCAGAGCTGCAGCCTCTGGCCCAAACCTCCTGTTTCTCCTCCTGGCAGGAATTAAAGTCTCCCTTGATGAACTATAGGGAAGAGAAGAGACTGAAGATGTCCATTATTGCTTTCCTGTGAACCACATATTATACTCCATGCTATGGGAAGATGAATGAACTTGGTCTTGACTTGCATAGTAATATCTGAGAACAAACATTTTGAACACCAAATCATCCTAGAAAGTTGGAAACTGATCTTGACAACTTCTACTATACCAGCCAGACTCTGTCACGTACTGTTTTTTAGGGCTGTAGTTATCTGTCAGCCTTGGAGATATTGGGCTCCCAGATTCCCCTGGCAGCTGTAACGTGCTGAAGTTATACAGCCTAAAACAGCAACAACAGCTTTATATCAGAGAAGAAAAATATTGTGGTACAGAGTGATATCATTTGCAACATTTAGTGGCAATTGTCCTTTGTGCTGAGAACACAGATTCTCACATTGTAAATCCAAACTACCATTGGTAAAAGCTAAATATGACATGCCAAAATGATCTTTTTAATTTATTTAATTAAATAGATATTTTCACATATTCTAAGGTCAAAGAGTGTTAGTATATAAAAATATATTCTAGACTTTGTGAAAAAGTGGCTTCAGGCCTCTGCTGCATATCAGTAAATAGTGAAATTTCAGATGATAATTCATCGATGTCCTGGATACCATGTTACTTACAAAAAAATAATTTCTCAGAAGAAATTAATTTTCTAGTTTAAATCTCATTTCATTTTACATGACCCACTTAGCTGTTTTGGTAGTTTTGGACTTATTATCAGGAAAATACCTGCCTCAAGTTCAAACCCTTCCTCAGACATGTACTGTGTAATTCTGGGCAAATCACCTCTCTCGGCTGCACTTTCCTCACCTGCAAAATAGCAAAGATAAAGATCATAGGGTTGTTGGGAGAATCAAATGAGATAATCTATTCAAGGAGCTTTGCAAACTTTAAAGTACTACCTAAATGCTAGTTATTACCTGTCGTTATGGTGTGAAGATAGCTTTGAGATCTCAAAGGCCATGCCAGTAGAGTTGATGTTCTATCAAGTCTTATAAACCTAAGAAGTCTTCAAGTATGAGCCCAGTAATGGCATGCTTGACTATGAGAGCCTTTCTAGGTTTGTTCAAGGGAGGTTTATCACTCCAAGGTTGACTGCCAAGTGATAATTTTTTTCTTTGTCTCATAAGAACACAGTATCATAGATTTAGAGTTGGAAGGATCATCAGAGTTTGAGTACAATGCCATCATCATCTTACATAAAAGGAAACTGAGGCTCAGAAAAGTTAAATGATTTGTCCTGGGTTACATGCCCTGGGTCTAAGGTGGTATTTGAACCCAGGTCTTCCTGACTTCAAGTCCACTCCCCTATAGACTATACCATATTGTCTCTTAAAAATAATTTACTTTGGTGGGGAGAAAATGCTATACATTTTTGTGGGACACCCACAAGAACAAAAAGATAATTGAAGACTTGAAGTAAGAACAAGAAGTTTGGTAGATTTTTTCTTTTTTTAAAAATATCATAAAATATGAAACATTTTTAAAGGTGGATGAGGCCTTAGGGATCTAGATTTCAATCATATACTTCATTTTACAATGAAACAAGCCCAAAGAAGGCTTGTTCATATGAGTTCATATAGCTAGTTTGTGATTTGTTTGGGAATTTCAGTATTAAAAAATGTTGGTAAACTATTATAGTCATAGTCTCCAAACCATGAAATATATAACTAAAATAATTGAGCATGTCGTGTAAACTCTGTACTTAAGTATTCTTATCTGTAAAATGGGAACATAGTCCTACCCTGCCTCCCTTAAATCAGTTCAACCAGCTTTTTTTTTTTTTAGATTATACATGTATAATCATGTTGGGGAAAAACCATGAGAAAGAAAAAAATTAAAATTTTAAAAAGTGAAAATAGTATGCTTCAACCTGCAATCAGACTCCATAGTTGTTTCTCTGGATGTGCATAGCATTTTCCATTATGAGTCTTTTAGAATTATCTTTGATCATTGTATTGCTGAGAAAAGCCGAGTCCATCATAGTTGATCATCACACAATGTTGCTGTTTCTGTGTATACTGTTCTCCTTCAACCAGCATTTATTAAACCCTGTTATGTGAAAGACAGTATTCTGGGTTCTGGAGATACAAAGACAAAAGAATCCCGAAATGTTTTATAAACTCTAAAGTATTATATAAATGTTAGCTCTTCCTCTTTTTAAAAAATTGGGAAGGGAAATTTTGAGGTCAGAAGTGAAAACCATTAACAATCCCTCTTTCAGCCTCCAGGGCTGTCTCTGCTTCCCATCTTCTACTAGCTAAATATCTCTTCTCTTGTCTCAGTCAAGATCCTCCTTAAATCTTACCTCTTCAGGAAATCTACCCAGACAATAACTGTTTAAAACAATACCAATATCCGGCTAGAACTAAGAAAAATTCCATGTTTGAATTTGAACATTAGGTGTTATACAGACTCAAAATCTGTATAAATAAGAAAATTCTTTACTTTTGGCCCACATGTTAAACTATATTATAAAAATATAATCCCATCATGTAGACATGGTACAAGGGAAATTGGAGATCTTTATTGAAAATATAGCACTAAGATGGGTTTATTTTACCTTCCTTTCTGAAATTACTTTCCATCTACTCTGTATACATGTAGTTATTTTCATATTTGTCTCTTCCATTTAAATGTGAGCTTCTTTTTTTTTTTCTCGAGGCAATTGGGGTTAAGTGACTTGCCCAGGGTCGCACAGCTAGTATCAAGTGTCTGAGGTCGTATTTGAACTCAGGTCCTCCTGAATTCAGGACCAGTGCTTTATCCACTGCGCCACCTAGCTGCCCCTAAATGTGAGCTTCTTGAAGGCAGAAGCTGTTTTTTGCCTTTCTTCACATTTCTGGCCCATAACAGTATCTGGCAGAGAGTAACCACTTATTAAATATTTTTTGATTGCTTATAAGAATCAATTGGAGAGTATGTGTAGATGTATGCTTATGTGTATGTATATGCATGTATACACATATATAATTTAAGTAACTCAAAATGTAAATTATTAATCTTAGTTCCTCACTCCAAGGACTAATACAAATTCAATCTTGGGTTTTGCTTCAGACCTGAAAATTCACCTTCAGACTACAGATTATGGCAACTTTTTGAATGAAGAAACCATCCCACTCACAGTTTCTACCATAGACAACAAAATGAGGAAAAAGTTATGTGCGGAGTTTGAACATTTCAGAAACAATTCCCTGGAGCCGCTCAGCACATTTTTCACCTATATAACGTAAGTGAAAGTTAGCTCTATGTACATCTTAGGCTGCCTTAAATTATTAAACCTTATTGTCTTAACAGATTCCCTCATGGCTGTTTAAAAAGCAAGATATTAGAGTAAATCCTATTACCTTTTCTACTGTTTATAAATTTTAATATATAAATGTTAGGGGCAACCTGATTCAGTAGGAAAAGCCCTGGATTTGGAGTCCTGGTGTAGAGACCTTTTTTTTTTTTTTTGGCAGAGCAATGGGGGTTAAGTGACTTGCCCAGAGTCACACAGCTAGTAAGTGTCAAGTGTCTGAGGTTGGATTTGAACTCAGGTCTTCCTGAATCCAGGGCCAGTGCTTTATCCACTGTGCCACCTAGCTGACCCGGGACCAATTTATAATTGGGGAACGTTAGCTAGGTGGCTCGCCGCAATATTGGGTCAAGGAAGGAGACCAACAGCCTCCCTCAAAACAGAACAGGATTTATTTAACAAGAATGAACTTGAAAAAACACAAACACGATCAGTAGGATTAAGGGGAAGGAAATAAAATGGGAAAAGGGAAATAATACAACCTGAATAACACCACTGCCCAGGAATCAACTGAGAACACACAATACCATCCTGTCATCTTCCAGCTTCAAGCTAGAATGTCAAAAAACCTCCCTTCTTCCCAGCAGACCCCAGGCTGACCACACACAGCCCCAAGCCAATTGGCTGGCCACTCTCACTGACAGTCACATGACTGCCTTCATTGGGCTTCCAGTCATCATAATTTTGCCAGGCCCATGTAGGCATCAGCAAGTGGTGATTATGTGAGGTGCCAGTGCCATGGCAATAGCTACAACCAGTGGGTGGAGCACCGTGCCGTGGCGTTTTCAGAGGTGCTGTGCCTGAGCCCCAGGCCAGTGTGTGAACCCGGGTTTTTTAAATTCTAGCCAAAAGATGGGGTCATAAAAACCTCAAATAACAATTAATTCTATGCATTCCCCACTTTGTTTCATCAAGAAACATGGGGTGTTTCCTTGATGGAATAGTAAATAATAAACAATAAATAAATAATTTTTAAAATAACAGAATATCATAACCCATGCCAACAAACAATATACTAATAACAATATAGGAAAGGGAAAAGACATATTACAGATGATGTATATAGTAACAGAAGGAAAAACAAAAAACAAAAATGTCCATTTAAAGTCCTTAAAATCTTATCTTCAAAGGAGGGTTGAGATGTCATCAGGGGAACTGGACTCTGGTCTGGATTCTGGCTGTCTCTGGATTCTAGTTGTCTCTGGAACTGCTGGATTTTCATTAATCTTTAGCATAGCATTGTCCAAAAATGTTCAAATTAAATAATGAAAGTTCTTCAAAATATACAAAACAAATTTAAGCTTGATATATACAGCATATTGGAGTCCACCCTTTGGAGGCTACTCATATCCACTGGTCAGACAATTTACTGGTTCCCTCATCTGTAAAATGGAGTTATTGGTACCAGCACACTTACTTACTATAAGCTCCCTAGGATCAGTTTCATGTTTATCATGGCATCTAGATGGTTTCCACTACATATTGGACACTTGATAAAAATTCATAGAATTGAAATCAAAATGTATAAAAAGCACTTGTGATAAGAAATAACAATAGCTAACATTTATTTATTGTCCCGATTTTATAGGTCTTCCTGACTCCAAATTTAATGCTCTAGCAACTGTACTATCTAGATGCCTCAGAAAGCGCCATATGGATTGCTTACTGCTGTTACTTAAAATTCTAGTAAAGATTATCATGTGTTAGCTCTAAACAAGATACTCCTTCCCACCTCCCAAATATAAAATGGTCAACAACTATAAGTTTTTAAGGAGTATGATGATGTGTGAAGATTTCACAGTCCTTCATGAGTAATATGTATTCTAATAATGGTGACACTCATGTCATCATATTGCCAAAGAGATCTGAAAATACCTGCCAGAAGGATCATATAGACAATGTTTCTTTCATGGCTAATGCTTATGCCTGAGGTATTTCTCAGCTATCTTGACTAATAGCAATACTTTTATGATTAAAAAAAAAAAAAGAATTCAGATTGGTATTGTGGGAAACAGTCCTATCCTTGGATGTTAGTTGGATGGACAAAGATCTCACCTTACCTTGTTAGTATTCCAAATATTTGTAGACAGTGTACAAATTATTCTTGGTGCTCTCTGCCCCTGCTTCCTTTTCTGTCACCATCACTGTAGTTCTCTCAACTGAGAATTTTGCCTCCTTTTTAACTGAAAACATTGGAACCATTAACCAAGAGTTCTTTCTTTTCCCTCATCTCAAATCACTCAGATGTCTTCTACCACCTTCTCCCCATCTCACAAGATAATGCAGCCCTTTCCCTTGCCAAGGCAAACACCTCTACATGTACAAATGACCCCATTTCATCCTGTCTTTTCCAGCAGATAACCACTTTTACCATCCTCATAGCTATTGATTGTTTCCCTGCTACCTACAAACATGACCGTGTCTCCTTATCCTCCAGAAACTCATATTTGATCCATCTAACCCTGCTAGCTGTTGTCCTATATCTCTTCACCTTTTTGTGGCTAAATTCCTTAAGAAGGCTTTCTATAATTTGATGCCTCCTCTTCCTTTTCTCTCACTCTCTTCTTAAATCTCTGCAGTCTGCTTCCAACTTCATCATTCAACTGAAACTACTTTCTTCAAAGTTACCAACGATCTCTTAATCACCAAATCTAATGGCTTTTTTCCAATCCTCATCCTTCTCCACCTCTCCTGCAGCCTTTTACTACCCCATCATTCACCCTCTTCTCCTTGTTATTCTCTTCTCTCCAGGTTTTCATGACATTATTCCCTCCTGATGAGTCTATACTCTCATCCATCTCCTTTGTAGGATCTTCATCCAGGTTATACCTGCTGACCATGGGTGTCCCCCAGGACTCTGCCCTGGACCCTCTTCTCCCTCTATACTATTTTCCTTGGTGATTTCATCAGCTCACATGGATAAAATTGTCTTCTTTACAGAGATGAATCTCAGACCTAATTGTCCAGCCCAGACCTCTCTGCTGACATCCAATTTCATGTCCCCAACTGCCTATTGGACATCTCAGTCTAGATGTTTTATGGATATACTAAACTCAACATCTCCAAAACTGAATTCTCTTTTCCCAAAACCCCCCTTTCTTCCTAAGATACCTATTATTGTCAAGGGTACCACCATCCTCCTAGTCAGCTCAAAACTTAGATGTCATCTTCAACTCCTCATGTTTCTCATTTCCCGTATCCAATCATTTTCCAAGTCTTGTCACTTCTACTTTTATAAAATCTCTTGTATTTTAGAACTGACAACATTCACACAACATTCCCCTTTCCAGCTCCCTTTTGTATATTGTCTTTGCCTATTTGATTATAAGCTCCTTGAAGGCAAGGGACTGACTATCTTCTTGTTTGTATTTGTATCCTCATCACTTAGCACAGTGCCTGGCACATAGTAAGCATAAACACTTGTTGCCTCAATAAATGCTTGCTCTCCTCACACTGCTACCACCCTGGTATAGGTCTTCATCACCCCATCCCTGCATTATTGCAAAAGCCTGCTGCTAGGTCTCCCTGCCTTAAGTCTTTCCCCACTTCAAGTCCATCCTCCACTCAGCTGTCAAACTGATCTCCCAAAGTGAGTCTGACCATGGCACCCCCTTATCATTCAACTCCAGTGGCTCCCTACTGCATCCAGGATTAAATATAAAATCCTCTGTTTTGGTTTTTAAAGCTTCCCATAACCTGTCCCCTTTCTAGCTGATTCTGCCCAGTGAATTCTGTGGTCCAATGGCACTGATTTCCTGGCAGTTCCTTGTACATGACACTCTGTCTTCCAACTCAGGGCATTTTCACTGGCTGTCCCCCATTCTTGGAACTCTCTCTTCTCATCTCCACCTACTGGCTTCCTTGGCTTACTTCAAGTCTCAGCTAAAGTCCCACCTTCTACAAGAAACCTTTCCCAGTCCCCCATGATCTATCTTTATCTCCAACTTACCCTGTATATTTTCTGTTTTTGTATAGCTGTTTGCATGTTGTCACTCCCCCCCCCCCCCACATATGAGTATGAGCTTCTGGAGTCTGCCTCACCCCCACTCCTTTTTTTTTTTTTTAGTGAGGCAATTGGGGTTAAGTGACTTGCCCAGGGTCACACAGCTAGTAAGTGTCAAGTGTCTGAGGCCGGATTTGAACTCAGGTCCTCCTGACTCCAGGGCCAGTGCTCTATCCACTGCGCCACCTAGCTGCCCTCCACTCCTTTTTTTTTTTATCCACAACACTTAGAACAGTGACTGACACATAGAAGGTGCTTAATAAATGTTTGTTGGTTGATTAACCATACCAATGAAATTATAGTTCAATTTCATTTCCCTGTCCCAAAGAGCTCTCTACAAAAAGAGGCTGTCAGTTAATTAACAAGCATATATTAAGTACTCGATTATATCTGAGGTGCTATGCTAGGTTCTGGAGATAAAAAAGACAGAAAAGAAAACAATCTCTCTCCTCAAGAAGTTTAGTCTCACAGGGGAAACGACAACAACAACAATAATATATAGAAATAGAAGCAGCTAGGTGGTGAAGTGGATAGAGCACCAGCCCTGGATTCAGCAGGACCTGAATTCAAATCTGGCCTCAGATACTTGACACTTGCTAGCTATGTGACCCTGGGCAAGTCACTTAACCCCAATTGCCTCACCCCACCCCACCCCCAAAAAAATAATAATATATAGAAATAGATATCTACTTATATTTTTATACCTGGAGAAAGACAGAGAAAAAGAGTTGTGTAGTGGGGGAGATTTTACAAAATAGATAAAAGGCGATGTGTGGTAAGAAAGGTATATAGGGAACATCAAGAAAGGCTTCTATGGATTCTGAGAGATAGAGGAGAGGCAGAAATATGTTCTAAGAATGGGGGATAGCTAGTATAAAAGGGAGGGATAATGAATATCATGAATGATGAATGGTAAGAAAGCCAGTTTTGCTATATCATAGTGTGCCTGGAAAGTAGTAATGACTAATAAGTATGGAAATATAGGATGTGGCTAAGTTGTGAAGGACTTTAAAAGCCAAACAGAGTAGTTTATATGTTGTCGCAAAAATTTCTAAGTCCAACAAAGAAAATGAAACAGCAAAGTCTCCAAGCCATAGAGAAATAGGTTTATTGAGAGAGGGTACCTGTCTCACAATAAAGCTGATCTCAGGTCTAGGACCCGAAGACCCTGAGCCTCAGGCTGCAGAGTTTTTATACCCATTAAAGGCTTAAGAGCATTTATACCATATTATTTATAGACAAACTTCTCCCACAATGGAACATACCCCAAGAGGTACATGGACATAAGTTTATCATCAGAACTTGCTAGTCCCTTGGATTTCCCCTTTTCCACTTAAATGCCTCCAGTGGCTAAAATTTGCCAACTTGGGTTTCTGGCCACTTAGTTGCTGACCACTGAGGTGGAGCCAGATGATTGCTAGAGGAATAGATGAATGTCAGTTAAATGGTTTCTAGACTTGACGGTCATATGGCATTAGAATTTGCTCTACTAGTATCTGTCTTACTTATTCCATTATTATTTGATTAAGCTACTGAAGAAATATAATATGAGAAATATTAATATATTAATATATTTAATATATTAATATATTAAAATATTTAATATGAGAAATCAGAATCCTTTAGTCTATATACTGATTATTACTAGAGTTAAATCACTTATATCTAAGGACTGGAGAAAATCTCACTCATAATATTTATAGCTGAACTTAGAGATAATAAGGAGCCACTAGAGTTTACCAAGAAGTAGAGTAACATGATCAGATTTATGTCTTAGGAATATAAGTTTGGCATCTTTGTAAAGAACATATTGGAGAAAGGAGAGACTTGAAAGCAGAGAGAGCAATCTGAAGACTAGCAAAATAATTCAGGCCAAAGGGTGATAGGTTTAAACTAGGATAAATAAGTGCTATGAATAATTTAGAGGAGACAGATGGGAAAGGTTGTGTGAAGACAGAAATAATAATATTTTACAAGAGATAGGATTTGTGGGGTGAATAAGAGTGAGGAATCAAGGTTAATGCTAAGGTTTCAACCCTGGGTGACAAGGTGGAAGATGGTGCCCTTGACAAAAATAAGGAAATTTGGAAGAATGGTAGATTTGGATTTGGGAGAAGATAATGAGTTCTCTTTTGTACATGATGCATTTGAGATGTTTCTGAGACATCCAGCTCAAAATATCTATTAGCAGACTAAGGCCTAAAATATAGAACCAGGAGTCATCATCATAAAGCTGCTAATTGATGAAACCTATGTGAATTGATGAAGTCACCGTGAAAGTATAAAGAGAGTAGAGGGCCCGAGACAGATCCTTTTGTATATCCAGTCAGATGTATTCTTTCAATAATGATTCAGCAGGGGGCAGCTAGGTGGCGCAGTGGATAAAGCACCAGCCTTGGATTCAGGAGGACCTAAGTTCAAATCTGACCTCAGACACTTTACACTTACTAGCTGTGTGACCCTGGGCAAGTCACTTAACCCTCATTGCCCTGCAAAAAAAAAAATTAAATAAAAAATAATGATTCAGCAAAGAAGATTAATATGGAAGTAACAGCTGGGAAGAGAACCAAGAGAAAACAGTGTTAGGAAAACCAAGAGGACAACAATTTCAAATGTTGCAAAGAAGTGAAGAACTGAGGGGAAAAACTGGCAATTAGAAAATCCTTGGTGACTCTGGAGAGGGCTATTTCAATTGAATGATGAGTTTGGAAGTCAAATTACAGATGATTTAGAAAGAGTAAAAAAAAAAGAGAGAGAATGTAATAGGTATAAATAGCTTTTCCAAGGAATTTGGTTGAGAAAAGTGAGGAGAAACATGGGACAATAAATTGCAAAGATGGTAGGGCCTAATGGGCTTTTTAAGGATTGGAAGGACTTCAGTGTGTTTATGGGCAGCAATGAAGGACAATATTCGAGATTAGCACCAGTCTCCTTTCAGTAACTATTCCTTGGGAAGTTTTCCTTATGTCAAATAAATTTGCTTCTCTATAACTTCCATCTAGTATTCCTAGTTTTTTTGTTTGTTTTTGTTTTGGTGAGGCAATTGGGGTTAAGTGACTGGGCCAAGGTCACACAGCTAGTTAAGTGTCAAGTGTCTGAGGCCGGATTTGAACTCAGGTCCTCCTGAATCCAGAGCCAGTGCTTTATCCACTGCACCACCTAACTGCCCCTAGTACTCCTAGTTTTGCCCCCTGAGGGCCAACAAAACAAGAGTAATCCTGCTTCCAGGTGAGAGCCCTTCAGACACCTAAAGGCAGCTCTCCCATCCACCTTTTTCTTCTCCAGAGTGAACATCCCCAATTCTTGGAGGCCATTCATCATTCTGGTTACCCTCCTTGGGACTCTCTCCAGTTTATCAATGTCAATGAATCAAACTCTTTCAGGGATACTTTTATAGGTCTTTGGAAGTTACTACCATGCATATATTTAACATTCACTCTCCAACTCAGGTGCAGCTATATGATTGATAATGTGATTCTGCTGATCAATGGTGTGCTACAAAAGAAATCTGTCAAAGAAATTCTTAAGAAATGTCACCCCCTGGGCAGTTTCATGGAAATGGAAGCTGTCAACATTGTAGAGACACCCTCAGATCTGTTCGATGCTGTTCTGGTTGAAACACCTTTGGGTATGCAAGTATATACAATTTTTGACTCATCTACAGATTTTCTTAATACAGAGACAACATCATTGAAATCCATACCTTACCTTTTTTATATCTGATTAGTTAATGAATTAGACAGTATAGCAAGTGAATTACAGTACTTTCCATTTTTAGGGAGGACTTTGTGTTTCATTGGTTTCTTAACCTTTTTGTATACCTTTACGACTATAAAAGTCACATATAAAGCATTTCACTTTAAATATATTATATATGTTAAGTATAAGTATATATGTATGCGTATATATGTACATATATGTATACATACATACACACACACATATAAAACATTTTTTTGAATGAGAGCCCCCCAGAACTTCTGAAAAATTACCTGAAAGAATACTTTTGTCATGTTCTGTACTGAGTTGTAATTAATGTTGCTAACAACAGTTTTAATCAATTGAATGCTAAGGGGATACTTTTGTAAGTATTATCCATTTAATATTTGTTAGGAAAAGTGAACGATGGTAGTTTACTATGATCATTCATCTGAAAATAAAAGACACCAATTACTATGACAATTAACCTTCACTTAATTTCATAATGCAATATAGATTGTTCTTTTGGTGTCCCCATCTTTCCTTTGAATTATACTCATGGAGTCTTAGAGTCAAAAGCAATCTTCAAAATCAAAGTCTTTTCAATAGCCTTATGAGAGACTTGTCGTCTCCCTTCTCCAAAGCACAAGACGGACAAGTTGTATTCTTCCTTTATTTTTATGGTCATCCAGTATAGGCTTTGCTTGAAAACCTCTAGTGTAAGTCATGGTTTCTAAGACTCTGAGATAAGATATGCATTGGAAATTAAATAATATTCAAAGAAAGTATAACTGTCAAATGAGTACACAGACTATAAAGGCTTTAAGACTTCAGAAAAGGAGGGGATCACTATAGGCTGAAATAATTCATGAAAGTCTCATGGGTGAGAGGGAATAATCAAATATATAGCATCTACTATGTACCAGGCACTGTGCTAAATGTTTATTACAAATATCTCGTTTTATTCTTACAATGACTGAGAAATAGCTGCTATCATGGTGCCCATTTTACAGTTGAGGAAAGTGAGGCAAACAGAGCTTAAGTGACTTTTCCAGGGTTACACATCTAGTCACTATCTGAGGTCAGATTTGAACTTAGGTCTTAACTATCCACTGCACTACCCAGCTGCCTCATGGAGAAGGTGGGACTTAAGCTATATCTTGAAGGAATGGATAGAGTTTTGCAGTCACAGTACTGAATAAGGAAACAAAAGACCTGAGTTCCAATTCTGGCTTTGCCAGCAGGTGTCCTTAAGCAGATCCTACCCTTTCTTCAACTGTTAAATAAGAGCATTGTACTAGGTGATGCCTAAGATACCTTATGGCTCTGAAGATTTATTGATCTATGACTATTGCTCTAGGAAAGGGTAAAGCATTCCAGGTAGAACATAGCATGAACAAAAGGCCTAGATCAGAAGTCAGTGAGGTGTGTTTGGATAATACCAACAATAAGTCGTTATCAGTCACATTTATAGCTAAAAGCATGGTCAAATGTAGAGCATGAATTAATTCTGTGACCATTTCTGTTTTCAGCTCCTTTCTTTCAAGACTGCATGTCACAAAATACTCTTAATGAAGTGAATATTGAAATAATGCGTAATAAGCTCTACAAGGTAAATACTTTTAAAAAATACTGTATTTTGTGGTAGCAAATGCCCCAAACTGGAGAATTACAAAATTGTTTTAAAATAAGTTATAAAGAGAAAAGTTACCATGATCCCAAGTCAATCCCCATGACCACGTATACTATGTCTCTTTATGCCACAATTGTATGGTATAAACCACAAACCTCATTTCAATTCAAGGAGTATCAAATGTTGATGTTCATACCACTGTTCTAGGTTATGGAGTAATTCAAATAAATCATGAAACATGGTCTCTTGCTTTCAAAATACTTATCAGTTTGAATCACCTTGCTCAACTATTCACACAGTCTTCACTTGTTGACAACATATAGCCCCCTGGGGTGGCATTGCTGGAAGTCCACAACTATCAATCTTGAGCTTCCTTCAGGGCTTAGTTTGTGCCATATAACATCAGAAATTATTATTCATCCTTCACAATCCTCGTACTCCTCTCCCCACCAAAAAAAAAGTTTATATATATATTTTATATTTAGTTTTAGTTTTCTTTATACATGTTTTTTTCCCCAATATGTTATAGGCTCCTTTCACTTTTGGCTTCATACTCCAGGAGAGGCAGCATGGTATATTGGCTAGAGGTGTCTTTGAAGACAGGGAGACCTGGGGTTATCCCACTTATGATACACACTGACTGTCTGACCTTAAGCAAGTCACTAAATCTAACCTCTAGGCAACTCTTTAAAACCAAGTTGCAGAGAAGGTACCAACCTATATCAATAGCAGGAGTTTCCTCATCTGAGAGTTGTGTAACAATGGGAATGACGCCACCTGCTGGAGGCTTACTGCAGTACTGAGGGCAAGGCCATGCGGCTTTTCTTTACGGTCAGGAAGTGACATTTGCTTGTGGGAGGAAGAGGGGGTGAGGCTAATGCTCTGTCTCTCTTTCATCAGGACTCTGGTGGAGAAGGGAGCTAGAAATGCGCTCTCCCTTTAATAGATAGATAAATCCAGGCTTTCTCTTTCTCTTTACCAAATTCTTTTTCTCCTTAATAAATGCTTAAAAGTCTAATTCTTGCTAAAGCTTATAATTTATTGGCGACCACTCATTAGATTTTAGGTAGTATAGCTAGAATTTTGTCCCCTTATAGTTGCCTATACCAATAAAACTACAGGTTGGGTCCCTCTATTATCAAATTAAGAATAGCATTTATTATAAGCTGAGCAAAAGATATTTTATCTCATCCAGCCAATAAAAATGAAGGATCCTTCACATCAGAATTTAATACACTCCATAGTATATACCTCAAAATACAGGAAGCCATGCATACAGTTCCTTGACTTTGTGGAAGCCTGAGTATCTGCTTTTCCCCTAATGACTGTCTTCTTTCCAAAGATACTCAGAGGAAGCATCGCAGAGGCCATAGCTCCCATTGGAATAGTCTCCTAATTGTGATTAGAAACATTCTCCATTTGTCTCTGCCAGGTACATGGAAGACATTAGATATAATCAGTATATGGTTAGGTCCAATCAACTTGTTCATCTCCTATAGACCCTGCTGCAGAAGACACTACAACATTCCTGGGGTGACAAATGCTTACCCAGGGGGAACTGGAAGGGTTCAAAATACTACAAAAGTGCTAAATTATGTGACATAGATGATGAGTGCAGAGTGTATTTAGTTCTGCCTTCTCTTTACTGTTGCCCTTACATTCTGAGTTTATACTAAAATGTTTTTTTATTAGAACATAATCTATGTAATATTTCCCCAGGGAAAAAAGATGTAATTCCCATTATAATATTTAGTAACTCATGGAAAGTTGAGCACTCAACCTTTTTAAAGGAAAATATATTTATTTCATTGTCTTACTTTTTTTTTAAGTCATACCTTGAGGCTTTCTATAAATTCTGCAAAGAACATGGTGATGTCACAGCAGAAGTAATGTGCCCTATTCTTGAGGTAAGAAAGAGGTAATTTTTTAAAGATACTAAGTGTGCCTACTTATTTTTCAGTTATTTTAAAGGTCTTTTTCTTAGCTACATCTCTTCTAGGTGATTCCTTTTTCTATAATCATATTAAATCATTTAAGCCAACACTAGGCAAAAGTTATTTGTATAGGTATAATAAAACAGGATAGTGTAGTAGAAAAGCCATTGGAAAGTTTTTCTTCCTCCCTCCCCCCCTTTCTTCCTTTCCATCAAGCCACAATTGTTATAGACCTCTATTCACCTCATTGCATAATCTCCTTGTATCAGAATGTCATAGAAGTTATTCTTTTGGGACTACTTATCTTAAGTATTTCCTTCCTTCCTTTGTGTGTACATATACATACATAATATATGTATATGCATATAATCTCTGCTATATGTAAATATGATGATTTGGGAATTCATGTGTATGCACATATATACAATGTATATATTTCATGCCTATCTGAGAATGTCCATAATAATAGATGCAATATGTATAAATTCATATAAATGCAAAAATATGTGAACCCAGTTATGGGACTTTACATTTCTGTTAAATTTCTCCTTATTAATCCTGGCACATAATTCCAGCCTGTCCAAATGTGACTCCTGATTCTGTCATTAATATATTATACCCATACTGTCTTTAGGACCATTGGCAAATCATTCGATATCTCTGTTCTTCAATTAATTCATCTGTAAAGTATGGTTAATTATACCCTACCTACCTCATAGAGTTGCTGTAGAGATTAAACATGATAATGTATTGATAAGCACTGCAGAAGTTGAAGTTCTAATAATATTCTTCTTTCATATACAATTCAACTCTGGCATGCTCTGTTTGACATTTAAAAATCCTTTGCAACCTGGCCCCTTCCTACCTTTCCAGTCTTCTTTTACTTGATTCCCCTCCATACACTCCATGATCCAGCTACATTGTCCTACTCATTGTTCTTTAAAAAGATCACTCAATTTTCCATCTTTTCATGAACTCTTTCCCATGCCTGAAATGCTCTGTCCTCTCACACCCACATCCTGGCCTCTCTGGCTTCCTTCAAGACTCCATTCAATTTCCCACTTTTTACAGGAGACCTTTCATAGTCTCTTACCTCTCAATCAATCCCCACTCCAAACACTGAGATCATCTTCCATTTATCCTGTATACTTAAGTTTTTTGCATGTTATCTTCCCCATATAGTGTGAGTTTGTTGAAGATAGGAAATAGGGTTTTGCCTTTCTTTGCATCTTTAGCACTTGGCATAGTGCCTGGCATAAAGAAAGTAGTTAATAAATGCTTACTATATGAATAACTATTGTCTCATTTAAACAATAAATAAACATGCAAGGTTGTCAACATGTATAACTAGAAATAAATTAATTGATGTAGCACCTAATAAAATGAATATGATACTAGTGTTAATACCAAATTTTATATTATGAGATTTCACAGTCTTAAATTCGATTTAAACAAGTGTTTTCATATGCAAAGTTAAGGTCAAGTTTATGTTAGCCAAGTATCTTCAAGCATATTGTGCCATTTGCCCTGAAATAACCTCTTTCCTACTGTTTGAATTGTCCACATGGTTTATAAGGAAACATAGTGATAAAACAAACACATGGTTTGTGGAGGCGTATTTGATTTATCTCCATTAGAATATGTTGTTAACAATAATAAGGCCAAGGTCCTGGGATAGACCTAGTTAATTTTGTTTTGCTCTATGGCCCCTGACCTCACCCTTCTACTCCCAGTATATTTGTCTCCTCAGTCACAAGGGGTCTTGGCATGAGGCCAGAGATTCATTCATACAAATTGATAAATGACTACATGGAAATAACTGATTCCTGTATCAGGAACCTTGTCTTCTTAAATGTAGAACAATTCGTTCTTATTGCATTTGTAGAGCTCACATGGTCCAGCCACAGACTCACTTGGGTCAGTAGTTTTAAGCACCACTATTTCTAAGGAGAAGGATGCCCTCAGAAGAGAATAACATCAACAGCTTCATTCAGGCTTGTGGGAGTGTCTGTGGTGCCCCTTTTCTCCCTCCTTAGCATCAGTACTTTGGGGAGTTTTAAAGAACACTGGGTATCATTTAGTGAAGAAGCATTAAGCCAGTCTATCAAGTGCTACCCAAAGCAGATAAAAATGTAATTATTTAATGATGAAATATTTAACAAAATAAATAAAAATACAATATCATGTCAGTTTGTGGTTTTCTAGATCAATATGAAGCCCCATAGATTTGTTTCTATTTGAATTTGACACCACTAATCTACTGTACAAGCATCCTTTCTTTATCAACCTGCCCTAGATTTTTTTTTCAAGTTTCATCTCTATCCCAGGTCCCTCCTTTATATTCCTTGGCTTTCCCCAATAGAAAATCAATAAGAGCAGATCACTCCCATCCATTCAAGTCAGCCAATGCTCCCAAGTAGGCAACTCCCAATTCATGGTGTTTCCATGATTTCATGACATCTACTGCAGCAATCATGTGAATCAGCAACCACATCTGATTCACTATTTTATTATGTACAGATTGCTATGTAAATTCTGAAGATACAAAGACAAAAGTTCCCCTGAAGAACTTACAATCTTACATTTATACAAAAACCTATTGATAGGACATTTCCTAAGCAGTCTGTCAGTAAACAGTATGAGTTTGTTTGTACTGTAGTACAGTACGCTAAACTTTATGAGGGGGTTCAAAAGTAACTGAAGAATCATAAAATTTCAAGGCTGAAAGGGACCTTAGGAATTGCCTCATCCAACCCCTTTATTCTGTAAAGGGGAGGAGGAAGTTGAGATATAGAGAAGAGAAGTGATTTTTCCCAAGGTCACACAGGAAATCAGTGGCAGAGCTAGGATTAAAACCCAGATCTCCCAGAAATTAGTCTAAGGCTCTTTTTCACTCTGCCAGAAAATAATGTATAGAAAATTTACCTGAAAACTTATAGTGTATGGAAAAATCTGCAATGACATAGAGAGTGGTGACAGATTGCTTATTACAGTGTGGGGGAAGTGGGGAGACAGAGAGATTAGTAATGAGAGCTGATATAGTGAAGTGTATCATCTGCGTTTATTACTCTCCATGCTGGTCTCTACAACACAAGGCAGTTACTTTGGGCAGGGAAGGGAATAGAATTAACATTTTTCTTAAGTGTCAGGCACTGTGCTAAGCACTTTATAAAATATTATCTTATAATATTATCCCATTTTACAGTTGAGGAAACTGAGGTAGACAGAGGTTAAGTGACTTGCCCAAGGGTCAAATAGCTAGTAAATATCTAAGTTCAGATATGAACTCAGATCTTCTTGAGTACTCTTTTCACCATACCACCTTGCTACTTTGGTACAGACAAAAGGTTAAATAAGAAATTCAAAATAATAATAACTACTATTATGGTTAGCATGTATGTAGTGCTTTAAGATTTGCAGTGTTAAGAAGATGTCACTACATTTTAATCAGATGCAGATCAGGAAAGGTAATCAGATTGCTTCAGAAATGGATTTGCCTCATTTTAATCCCAACATCTGCCAAAGTATTTAGTAGATGATTAGCTCTCTCAGTAATCTTGTGTTTTATAAATTCAGTTTGAGGCTGACAGACGTGCTTTTATCATCACGTTTAATTCCTTTGGCACTGAGTTGAGCAAAGAAGACCGAGAGACACTGTATCCAACCTGTGGTAAACTGTATCCAGAAGGATTGCGCCTGCTGGCTCGAGTAGAAGATTATGATCAGATGAAGAACGTGGCTGACCACTATTCAGTAAGTGATGATGGGGTTTTCTGCTCTTATTTCCCCAAAGTGGGATGCATTACTCATATTAATTGTTATTTAAAAACATATTCATGTATAATGGGAACTGATGAACAGGACATCAGAATGTTTGGCTGATGCAATTACCCATGTGGAAGAGGTTGGAGAGTCAGTTTCCAGAGAAGAATTCCTTGGGGAGATTTGGAGCATGTGCAGACTTTCTGTAGCTGATTCAGACAGTTATGCCTGGCGTATACTCCATTCTCAGATCTTCTGGTGACTTGCTTTCTTGGCCTTTCAAAGCTCATTAGGTCTTAGTCATATCCTTTCTCCTTCACCTAAAATGAAAGAACAAATGCTGAGATGAATATTGAGTCTATATTCATGATACACACATCAGCCTTGGATGGGCAGGGCCTGAAACCTCTGTCCTCATAGCATTGTCATTTTTTCATTGGAACTCAGTCATAGGGGAAGAAGTCAGATCAAGAGTTCTGACTATGGTTGACATGTGCCTTTTGAATGCCCCACAGTCCCAGCTATGGAGCCAATCAAAGAGGCTCCTCCTCATCATATGATTAGTGGACCAGAATATCCATCCGTGCTCTGAAATCCTTTCTGTGCATGCTCATTGGCCATTCCTCCATCATACATGAAACATACTTTTCCTAAGCTATGGCAATCATACTCCTATCTTTGTAGGGAAAACAATGGACCAGAGCTACCTGTGCTGCTGCTCCCTAACAGAATGTAAGATTCTTGAGGATAGAGGCTATCACTGTTTTATACTTGTATCTCATTACCTAGCACAGTGTCTGGCCCATAATTATCATTTAAGAGTATGTCACATTCTCTTAAACAGTGGAAACAAATGACTAGTTATAGCACTAAAAATAGACTGTTTATGGGTTGTTCAGTTAGGAACAGTGCCCAGGATCTTAGCCATCTTTCCAAAGAAATGCTTTCAAATGTGTTTCTAGCCCAGAGTTAATGGTTTTTAACCAAGTGTTTATCTTCTAAGAATATGTTTCATAAGGAAAATTTCCCAGTGGATAGCCAAAATACCTTGGTCTCATTGGTGTGGGTGAGCTCTCTGTTAGTAACAAGTACAGGGGCAGCTAGGTGTCACAGTGGATAGAGCACCAGCCCTGGATTCAGGAGTACCTGAGTTCAAATCTGGCTTCAGACACTTGACACTTACTAGCTGTGTGACCCTGGGCAAGTCACTTAACCCTAATTGCCTCGTCAAAAAATAAAAATTAAAAAAAAAAGTATAGAACATAATTCCTTCCTTCCCCTCCTGCATGATTTTTGCCCATACCATTCCATAAATCATCCATGCAGAATTCACTAGGGTATCTACCTTTTTCAGAAGTCCTCACTAATGTTTCTGTTTGTTCTTTTTAAGGAATATAAGCCCTTGTTTGAAGCTGTAAGTGAAGGCCCTGATGGAAAGTCATTGGAAGATGTATTTTATGAACATGAGGTGAGAGACTATAAATCAAAAGTTATCGTAACGTAATTCAGGACTTTCAAATCTGTATCTTTTAACTCGAGGACTATCTATTTTCTTTTCCATTATCACACACTTAGGATATCATAAATTTAAATGCACATGGACATCATATATGTGTATTTTTGTGTCTAATATATCTTAGTATGTTATGGATGTAAAGTCTTCCCCACATGGGTTGATATTCTTCATTCTTCTCCCTTTCTAGGTAAAAATGAATGTACTGACCTTCAACAGGCAGTTTCACTATGGAGTGTTTTATGCTTACATAAAGCTGAAGGAACAAGAGATGAGAAATATTGTGTGGATTGCTGAATGTATTTCACAAAGACATCGAACAAAAATTAACAATTATATTCCTATTTTGTAATTCAATGAGAGAAACAAGGTTAGAAAACCAACAAAGACAAATGTAGCTCTTGTGGAAAATGATAAAGGGCATTTTGTTGTATACTGTGGGCTACACACAAAAAAAAGAGTTTCATCTTACCATGTACCAGATCTATTAGTAAACCTCATAAATTACCACCACAATAATCAGCCAATTATTTCTTTCTCCAATAGAATTAAATCATTGTTTTACATTTATAGCTCATTGTTCAATAGGCAATAAGAACTAATTTTAAATTATTCTAAAATCAATTTTAATTTATTGTGCTTGTTTTGTACTGTAGAGGTCTTTCTCCCACCTACTCACCCACCTACCCAATTATCCATAGCAAGAACTTTTGGTCCTGACTCTTCCTTTCCCTTCCCATCTCTCCACACCCCAGGCCTCTGGGTATTCAATTTTTCTGTTCTTTTAAATTTTTTTATTTACTTCACTGAGCTTCTTCCCTTACCTCTTGAAAAGACAAGGGCTCATAATGAATCAGTGGCAATATCTACTAAGCACTCCTAGCATACCTGGACTTTCTTATGGATGTTGATTTGTCGTTTTTGAACATCAGCACAATTTAGGATTTAATTTTGCTTCAGTGAAAGTGAGTTAATGTTTGTTAAGTCTTTTCAACCCAGATTTCACCAGTGTGATATATTCGGCGCATATATTGGCTACCAATACAGGTGTCAACCCTTCCATATTCTCTTTTCATAAATTCCCTGTAGATAATCTACATAATATGTTAACAGACAAGACAGAAAAGGAGGAAGAGAAGAAAGATAGCAACAACAACATCATCCTTCTCTTCCTCATGGATACCATCAGCATACCACTCAAACTGTCTGTTGACTCATTCTTTTTTTTTTTTTTTTTTTGCGGGGCAATGGGGGTTAAGTGACTTGCCCAGGGTCACACAGCTAGTAAGTGTCAAGTGTCTGAGGCCGAATTTGAACTCAGGTCCTCCTGAATCCAAGGCCGGTGCTTTATCCACTGCGCCACCTAGCTGCCCCCTGTTGATTCATTCTTACTGCATAACTGAACCACTTCCTTTTTCTCATCTGTCATTAATCATGTTTACCACTATTTGTTCACTGCTGTCTATTACTTTTTTAAAATATTAATTCATGTTATGTTGAGAAAAGTGCATCTTTGCCTCGAAAAAACAAACAAAAGATTAATTGTATTTCATCATTCCTTCAGCTGAATAAATCACTGAACCGTAATTCTGCATTGCAGGGCTTCCTTGTGAGTATTTGTGTGTATTAGCATGAAATCCTATGAAAAATGAAAGGAATTTGTGAGTAAGAGGATCATCTTTTTTAAGGGTGATATCGACAGTCATATGAAATATTGCTCTGAATTAATAATAGAAATGAAAATCAAACCTGATAAAAATGGAAATAGACCATGTTGAACTGCAAAAATATGGATATAGTATTGGTGGGGTTCTAAGTTGATCCAGCAATTTTGAAAGCAATTTGCAATCATTCAAAGAAGCCGTTCAACCTAGAGATCCCACTACTAGGCATCAAAGAAGTAAAAAACAGAAAAGTCTCAAGAACATTAAAATATTCACAATAGCACTTTTTGTGGTAGGAAACAACTAGTAATAAAGTATTGGGGAATAGCTAAGCAAATCATGATATGTAAATATAACAGAATATTACTATGCCATAAGAAATTATGATGATGAAGAATTAAGCATTGGAAGAATAATATGAACTGATGCAGAGTGAAGTAATCAAAAACCAGGGAAACTATTCACAATGACTAAAACAATGAAAATTGAAATAACAACACCAACAACAAACATCCTTGAAAATTGTTTTAAGAGGTTTGTGAAAATACATATGGAATACTGCATATCCTGTTAGAATTAATTAATGTGTTGTTTCAGTTTACTGAACTGCCTTTTTCTTTTTGTCTTTCTTTTTTATTCTTTATTGTAATGCTGGGCCCCTCAATGATATCATGGGGTGATGTCTTGACTTGCTCATGAATTGGGAATGAAGGTGATCTCAAACTATACCACAAAGCTATAATTGTCCAAACAATTTGGTACTGGGGGCAGCTGGGTGGTGCAGTGCATAAAGCACTGGCCCTGGATTCAGGAGTACCTGAGTTCAAATCCAGCATCAGACACTTGACACTTACTAGCTATGTGACCCTGAGCAAGTCACTTAACCCTCATTGCCCTGCAAAAACAAAAACAAAAATAACAACAACAAAAAAATTCAGTACTCGGTAAGAATAGAGAGGTTGATCAGTGGAATAGATTATATATGCAATGTATAAAAGCAAATGAGCAAAGTTACCTAGTTTGTTTGTTTGTTTGTTTGTTTGTTTTTTAATGAACCCAGAGCTCCTAGCTATTGGGGCAAGAACTTATAATTTGTAAAAAGAACTTGTGAAGACTGGAAAATAGTCTAGCAGAAAGCATAAACCAACACGTCACATTATAAACCAAGATAATATTCAAGTGAGTATATGAGTTAGACAAAAAATGACAGACAAATTAGAGGAGTATGCACAAAATTAATTGCCAGATCTTTGGGTAGAGAAAGAATTCATGACCTAACAAAAGAGGCTCACAGAAGGTAAAATGGACAATTTTGATTATATGAAAATTAATAAATTTTTGCACAGACAATCGATGCCAGTAAAAATTAGAAGAGAAGCAAGAAACTGGGAAAAATTCTTTGTAGCAAATTTCTCTGATAAAGGTTACATTTCTAAAATATATAGCAAACTGAGTGAAATTTACAAGAATTAGAGCCAATTGTTAATAATAGTCAAAGAATATGAAAAGGTATTTTTCAGAAAGAGAAATCCAAGGTATCAATAGCCATATGAAAAAATGGTTCTCAATCACTAACAATTAGAAAAATGCAAATTAAAACAACTATTTGGTATCCCCTCTCATCTGTCAGATTGATAAAGTTGACAAAAAAAAAGAAAATGACATGCTGGAGGGCTGTGAGAAAATAGGTATTTTAATCTACTGTTAGTGGGACTGTGAACTGGTCTAATCATTATGGAAAGAAATTTGGAACTATGCCCCAAAAGGTATTAAACTGTATGTGCCTTTTGACCGAGCAATACTGATAATAAGTTTATAACCCAAAGAGATTAATAAGTAAATCAATAAACATTTATTAAGTGCCTACTATGTGCCAGGCACTGTTAAGTTGTAGGGGGTCTGCCCTCGGGGAGCTCACAATTTAATGGGGGATTCAGGAGGACCTAAATTCAAATCCAGCCTCAAGACACTTGACACTTACTAGTTGTGTGGCCCTGGGCAAGTCACTTAATCCTCATTGCCCTGCAAAAATAAAATCAATAAAACATGAGAATTTAGTTGGGACTTAAAGGAATCCAGGAAAGCCAGTAGGAAGAGGTAAGAGAAAGCATTCAGACATGGGGACAGTCAGAGAAAATGCACAGAGCTGAGAGATGGTGTGTCTTGTTCTTGGAACAGCCAGGAGGCCAGTGTCACTGGATGGCAGAGTACATGATGGGGAGTAAGGTGTAAATACTGGAAAGGAAGAGGGGGCTAAATTATGAAGGACTTTCAGTGCCAAATAGCATTTTAAATTTGATCCTGGAGCCACCTAGCTGCCTATAATATATATAAATCAATCAATCAATAATCATTTAGCACAGACACTATGCTATACACTAGGGATATGACAGGCAAAAGACACTTCCTGTCCTTAAGGACAAATTAAAATTGCAATCTAATGGGGAAGAGAACATGCATAAAAAAGATATTCAAGGGGCAGCTAGGTGGTGCAGTAGATAGAGCACCAGCCCTCTGGCCATAGACACTTGACACTTAATAGCTGTGTGACCTTGGGCAAGTCACTTAATCCCAATCGCCTCACCAAAAAAAAGAAAAATATATTCAAAGCAAGCTATATACAGGATAAATAAATAATTAACAGAGGGAGGGCAGTGGAATTAAGAGGGATTGGGAAAGGATTCCAACAGAAGGAGATGTGTTATTTGTGGAATAGTTAGGAGACCAATGTTATGAGATGGAAGAGGACCTGTCAGGGAGTAAAGTACAAGAAGACTAGAAATCTAGTTCGGGTTAGGTTATATAAGGCTTTGAATGTCAAATAGAGGATTTCCTATTCGATTCTGGAGGCAATAGGAAGTCCCTGGAGTTTGGGGGAAGGAGGGGTGACAAAGTCAGACCTGCACTTTAGGCAAATCACTTTAGTGGTTGAATGAAGAATAGATTGGGGGGGGGCTGGTAGAGAAGTTTGAGGTGGGCAGATTCACCAGCAGCCTATTGCAATCCTTCAGGCATGAGGTGATGAGGTCTTGCATTAGAGTAAGGGCAGTATTACAGAGAAGGGGTTATATTAGATGTTGCAAGGTGAAATCAACAGGCCTCATTAACAGATTGAATATGGAGGGTGAGAGATGAGGTGAGTACAACTAAGTTGCAAGCCTGAGGGACTGGGAGGATGGTGATGCCTGCTACAGTACTAGGGGAAATAATAGGGAAGATGAGGGAAAAGGGGACTAAGGTGAAGGATAATGAGTTCAGTTTTGGAAGTGTTTAGTTTAAGCTGTCTAGGGACATCAAGTTTGAGATGTCTGAAAGATAATTGGAGATGCAAGATTGGAGGTCAGCAGAGAGGTTGGGACAGGAAAGGTATATTTGAGAGTCATCCGCATAAAGATAATAATTAAATGCATGGGATATGATGAGATCAACAAGTGAAGTAATATAGAGGGAGAAGAAAAAAAGTGCCCAGGACAGAATCTTGTGGTTAAAGGCTGTGATCTAGATGAGGATCTAACAAAGAAGACTGAGAAGGAGTGGTCAGATAGCAGGAGAACAGGATCAAGTGGTATCCTGAAAACCTAGAAAGGAGAGTCTCATGGAGAAGGTGATCGATCATGTCAAAGACTGCAGAAAGGTCAAGGAGGATGAGGATAAACAAAAGACCATTGGATTTAGCAACTAAGTGGTCACTGGTAACTTTAGAGAAAACAGTTTTGGTGAAATGATGAGGTCAGAAGCTGGATTTTATAAGGGACTAAAGACAATGAAAGGAAAACAAGTGGAAGTAACTTTAATTGATTAAATTAGCCTTTCCAAAGAGTTTAGCTACAAAGAGCAGAAGTGGAGATAGTGGAGATGAAAAGATCAAGTGAGGTTTTTTGGTTTTGTTTTTTGGATAGAGGAGACATGGGCATATTTGTAGGCAGTAGGGAATGATCCAGTAAACAGGGAAAGATTTAAAGCAAGTGATAGAGTGGGGAATAACCAAGGAGGCATTCTGTTGGATGAGACTGGATGAGACTGCCTGCAAAGGTAAAGGGGCTAGACTTTTTAAGGATAAGGCCACCTCATCATGTAATAATTGGAGTGACACCACCTGCTGGAGAGTTACTGTAGGAAAGCTCCACCATGAGGAGAAGGCATCTGAGGGCAAGCCATGTGGCTTTTCCTTGGCGTCTGGAAGTGACGTTTGCTCGTGGGTACTGTCTATCAAAGCTACCAGCCAATTAGCTTGGAGCTGTGTGTACGTGTGGACAGGATGTTCCCAGTTTCACAGGAGGCTTGTGGGAGGAAGAAGGGGTGAGGCTGACTCTCTCTTTCATCAGGACTCTTGTGGAGAGTGGAACAGAAATGTGGGCTTCCTGAGATAGATAGCTGAATCTAGGCCTCTTTCTCTCTTCACCAAATTCTTATTCTCCTTAATAAATGCTTAAAAGTCTAATTCTTGCTAAAGCTTATAATTTATTGGTGACCATTCATTAGATATTTTAGACAGACTAGCTAGAATTTTAGCACCTTACAGAACGTGATAGAGGGGTGAAGAAGGAGATAGTGGAAGAAGGCATATGACATGAGGAAGATGGGAGAAGAGGGACCTGAAGACAAATGACCTCAATTTCTTTTTCTGCAAAATGTGAGGTAAGGTTTCCAGCTCAGTGAGTAGGGGAAGAAAGATCCATGGGAGGATTGAGAGCTGAAAAGTTTTAGAAAATCCACTGTGGAGATGGGGATAGTGAATTGAAAAGAGTGGCATAGGCTTGCCTAGCAGCAGCAGTGAAAACCCAGTTGAGGTTGTGTTACATAAATTTTTAATGTACCAAGTCAGAATTGTTGCATAATTTTTCCATCTTCTTTCAGCAGCATATGTGTAGAGGTAATCCATGGTTGAGGCTTGAATAAGTATAATCAGAGATGTGAAAAGGAAGCTAGAGATTTGAAAGAGGACAGTTTAGAGTTGAATTGATTCACCAAGGGATCAAGATGGGAAAAAGAGGAGGGAGTAAGTAGCTAGTACAAGAGAGATGGCTTGGGAGATAATTGAGGGATCAAAGGACTGCAGGTCATAGTGTGTATGAAGAGCAGGGTTCTGTTAGAGAAGGCAGAGGGAGAGGTAAAAAGTAAATTCTTTATGACTGTTTAAGGGGATTTCAGAATTCTTTTTTTTTTTTTAGTGAGGCAATTGGGGTTAAGAGACTTGCCCAGGGTCACACAGCTCAGAATTCTTGAGAGTAGAGGTGATACATTTGTAGGGGATAACATTTGTAAAGGATAACAAGATCAATGCTATGACCATTTTTGAGTGTGACTGAGGAGGGGGAGGGAAGAGTAGCTCACAGGAAGTGAGCAGGTTGAGTGGTTAGAATATTTGAGGGAGGGCAACTAGGTGGCACAGTGGATAGAGCACTGGCCCTGGAGTCAGGAGTACCTGAGTTCAAATCCGGCCTCAGACACTTAACACTTACTAGCTGTGTGACCCTGGGGAAGTCACTTAACCCCAATTGCCTCACTAAAAAAAAAAAAAAAAAAAAAAAGAATATTTGAGGGAGAATCAATATAGAGGGGTTGGGTGGAGTTTGGTTGAAACTTTGGGTCGGGAGGGTTGAGTGGGATGGAAATAAGGAATGGGGTTTGAATTATGACCTTCAAGAGTTCAGAATCACTGAGATAACCAGGTATGAGAATATTCAGTAATGAGTAAAGAGTACCTCTCTTCTTCCCAATGGATGTTGAAGATCATGCTGAAGGCAAGTATGGTATGAGATGGATGGCACAAGGTCAGATGGTGAGATGGTCAGATGGGAGGCCGTGCTTCACTACTTCTCTTCATTTTGAAGGGTGGAGATTAAACAGGAAAAGGGCTCAACAGGAGATGGATGTTGAATCTCCCATTCCACACCAACCTTGCTTTTCCTCTCCCCTACATGAATAGGCACAGCAGGAGATGGAAAAATCTGAGATCAAAAGGAAGATCACTCCTCTTTGCATCAGAGGAGTGCAAAAGAGGTTCTCCATATCTCAGTTGGAAGATTGGGCTGGCAGGTGGGGGTGAATGTTACCTTGTGCTGGCACAGATGTAAGTCATTGCTTTGGAGCAAATGGAAGATGCCTGGCCCCTTGCCACCTTCCCTCAAGGGACACCCTGCAGCCAGTAAAAGTTGGAAGACACAAAGTGGGAGGTCAGAAGATCATTTGACTGCCCTAGATTAAAGAAAGAGATAAAGGACCATAGGTACAACAAATACCTATAGTGGGGTGTATGGGGGTGTGTGGGGGTGTGTAGCAAAGTATTGGAAACTGAGGTTGTACCCATCAGTTGAGGGAATGGATAAACAAGTTATGGCATATGAAGGTGATGGAATACTAGTGTACTGTAAGAAATAATGAAAGGGATGTTTTCAGAGAAACCTGAGACTTGTATGAACTGATGCAAAGTGAAGTGAGCAGAACAAGGAAAACAATTTGTATAATGATAATAGTATTGTAAAGATAATCAGCTTTTATAGCCTTAGAAACTCTGATCAATAAAATAACCAACCACAATTCCATAGGAGTCATGATGAAATATCCTACTCATCTCCTGATAGAAAGCTGATAGACTCAAAGTGCAGAATGAATCATCTGTTCTTTTCTTTTTTCCTTTTTTCCTTCCCTCCCTCCCTCCTTCCTTCCTTCTTTTGACATGACTAATGCAGGAATTTGTTTTGCATGACTATGCATATTTGCAATGTTTTGGGGTTGTTTTTTTTTGTCTTCTCAATGGGTAGGGGAAAGGAATGAGGGAGGGACAGAACTGAAAATAAAATTGAATTTTTAAAAATAATTTTTTAAAAACAGGGTTTGAAGGGGGCAGCTAGGTGGCACAGTGGATAAAGCATGGCCCTGGATTCAGGAGGACCTGAGTTAAAAGCCAGCCTCAGGCACTTGACACTTACTAGCTGTGTGACCCTGGGCAAGTCACTTAACCCTTATTGCCCCACAAAAAAAACCCAAAAACTAGGGTTTGAACTCACAGTGCTTTTTTATTCCAATCTATTCGTTAAACTGTGCTGTATCCTCTATTCTTCAAGAGTAAATTTGTGAGCCAACATAACCTCTGTACCCAGACTTTACTTAAGGTTTCTAATAAGTGAAATCAGTTCTGCTGAATGGAAGCCTTGTGATTAGGAACTATCTGTTCATTGGTGATGTAAATATGACAAAATAAAACTAGAAAAAAACAGTTTCCCAATTCTCCTTGAAAATACAAATCTCCCCCTCCCCCAAAGCATTGTCTCAGAAACCCAACTTTCACTCCCACAATCAGCCTCTTCTGACACTTTTCTCACTTCACAATCTCTATCACGCTAAAAATGTCTAGGTTGATAAATTGAGTTCCTATATTCTGCACCCTCCAAAAATACTTAGAATGAACCTGCCTCTTCAGTATCAAACCCCTCCCTACTCCCCTTTCCCCCAAATATTGTTTTTGTTTTTTATTTTTTTGGTGAGGCAATGGGGGTTAAGTGACTTGCCCAGGGTCACACAGCTAGTAAGTGTCAAGTGTCTGAGGCTGGATTTGAACTCAGGTCCTCCTGAATCCAGGGCTGGTGCTTTATCCACTGCGCCACCTAGCCACCCCTAGCTCCCCCAAATATTGTGCTCATTTGTCTCTATATCGTTTCAAACCAATCTGGTCTTGGCTTGTCACTGATCTAGTTGGGGAAACCTGAAAACAGTTTGAGGATACAAGCAGGCAGACTGACAGTTCAAAAATGACATCGAGCAATTTGGCTGAAAGTGGGAAGCATCATGAAGAACTAAGTGAGGAACAACTTTTTAAGTTGGGTTTTTGGTTTTTTGTGTTTTTTTAATGAAGAAATATCTATTCTCTTTCATGCCACAACCTCTCCACTTTCTAACCCCCTGTTCCACATTAAAGAAAAAATCTTTGTAACAAAAATGCAAACTCAGGCAAAACAATTCCTGTATTGATCACGTCCAAAAAATATGTCTCATTTTGTACCCTGAATCCATTACCACTCTTTCAAGAGATAACATGCTTCATCATTGATCCTCTGGATTCAAGGTTGGTTGAGAGAGTTATTAAGTCTTTCAAAGAAGAAACAATACTCAATGTCTATTACTTTCTCAAGTATAGAGAAACAAGTCCAGTCAATATATATTTATTAAGTGCCTACTATGTGCCAGGCACTGTGCTAAATGATGAAGATACAAAGAAAGGCAAAAAACAAAACAATCCCTGCTCTTGAGGAGCTCACAGTCTAATGAGGGAGACTACATGCAAATGACTATGTACAAACAAGCTATGTAGACAGGATAAATTGGAGATAATCTCAAAGGGAAGGCACCATAATTAAAGAGGACTGAGAAAGGCTTTTTGCAGAAGATGGAACTTTAGCTGAGACTTGAAGGAAGCAGGGAAGTAGAAATGAGGAAGGAGAGATTTCCAGGCATGGGGAACAGCTAGGGGAAATGCCCAGAGTCAGGAGACAGGTTGACATGTGAGAGATAGAGCAAGGAGGCCAATGTTACTGGATTGATGAGTACTTAATGGGGAGTAAGATATAAGGAGACAGAAAAGATGAGGAAGGGGGCAGCTAGGTGTCGAAGTGGATAAAGCACTGGCCCTGGATTCAGGAGGACCTGAGTTCAAATCCGACCTCAGACACTTGACACTAGCTGTGTGACCCTGAGCAAGTCACTTAATCCTCATTGCCCTGCAAAAAAAAGAAAGAAAGAAAGAAAGAAAGAAAGAAAGAAAGAAAGAAAGAAAGAAAGAAAGAAAGAAAGAAAGAAAGAAAGAAAGAAAAGATGAGGAAGATGTCAGATTATGAAGGGTTTTATAAGCCAAACAGAAAATTTTACATTTGATCCTTGAGATACTAAAGTACTGAGCCTAGTAAGCCATATTTAAGCTGCTGCTTTAGGAAAATCTGAGTTACGTACATGTAGATAGATCCCTCTCCTGAATTTCCTACATGGGAAAACTGGACTGATTTCTATCCTTCTCCTTTGACAAGCTGAATATATATCTTACCCATTACCTTTAGAATAAATATAAATATAGTCAACCAATGAGTATTATTAAATGTTATACCTATCTAGCACTGACAAATTTTTCTTAATGAGAAGGGAGTTGAGTCTGACCATCACAACCCTATCACATTGATATGGGGGGAAATGGGGTATGGGCTTTGGGGTTGGGGTTCTTAGGAATTCCTCTTTAAAGAATTACACCCTCTTGCACACAAAAAGTAGTTAGAATAAGGTGGTAGTTTATTTAGGGGCAAGGGAAGGGAAGGGGGGAAGTAAGGGAAACCATGAAAGAAATCCTCAGACTTCTCATGGGGAGATAGGCACACAGCACATGGCTCAGAGGTACCAATCTCCTCGAACAGGAGACTGGCAGGTACTTTTATAGAGGACTGATGGGGGTGGACCATCTGCTTGTGGAAAGTTCCTTTAGTGAGGGAGGACCATCCCCCACTGGCAGTGACTGGAGGAATTGGGTGAGGGGTGGCTACGGATCTCTCTTCAGGACACAAAGGCTGCAGCCACACCCAAATTTATCTCCCCAGGGTTAAGGGAGACCGGAATGAAGGGTGGGAATCTGAAGCTAGCTCTGTCTGATTTGGTTCTGCTTATCTCTCTAGGCGAATCTGTCCTCTGGTTTAGTTTCTCAAGGAGATTACTTGATGTGCCCCAGAGAATTTCTGGGGTGCTCAGCACCCCATGACATCTTGCCTGTACTATTGAGATAGCTCCTGTACCAATCTCTCAACATCAAGTCTCTCCCCTATCCATCTGTCATGTAGCTGCTGGATCCCCTGTTTGGCATTTAAAACCTGTCACAACCTGATTCTAACTTACCTTTCCATCCTTATTATACATAGCAACTCCTTCACACATTCTATATCCTAGCCAAATTGCCCGCTATGTTTCTCCCACATGTCGGTCCAACTCCACTCTCCATGTTTTTGTACAAGCTGTGACCCAAACCTGGAATGCATTCCCTCCTCACCTGTCCCTCTTAGCTGTTTCCTTCAAAATTCATTGAACATGTATGTAGCACTTTAAGGTTTGCAATGAACTTTATATAACTTCATATGTGTCATCTGACTTTATCCTCACAACAATCCTGTGAGATGGATGCTATTATCTGCATTTTGCAGAAACTGAGACTGAGTAAATTGACTCATCCAAAATCACACAAGGTGTCAACAACCATTTGTTAAGATCCTAAAATGTGGCAATCACTGTGTTAAGTCCTGGGCATACAAAGAAGGGTAAAAACAATCCTTGCTGTCAAGGAGCTCACAATCTAATGAGTGATATGGTGGGAAATGGGGTACGGGGTTGGGGTGTTGGAGTTCTTAGGAATTCCTCTTTAAAGAATTACACCCTCTTGCACACAAAATGTAGTTAGAATAAGGTGATAGTTTATTTAGGAGCAAGGGAAGGGAAGGGTGGGGGGAGGGAAACCATGAAAGAAATCCTTGGACTTTTCATGGGGAGATTTGGCATAAAGCACATGACTCAGAGGTACCAAATCTCCTCGAACAGGAGACTGGAAAGTACTTTTATAGAGGCCTGATGGGGGTGGACCATCTGCCTGTGGAAAGTTCCTTTAGTGAAGGTGGACCATCCCCCACTGGTGGTAGCTGGGGGAATTGGGTGAGGAGTGGAGGACCATCCCCCACTGGTAGTGACTAAAGGAATTGGTAAGGGGTGGCTACGGATCCCTCTACAGAACACAAAGGCTTCAGCCACACCCAAACTTATCTCCCCAGGGTAAGGGAGACCAGAATGAAGGGTAGGAATCCCAAGCTAGCTCAGTCCGATTTGGTTCAGTTTATCTCTCTAGGCGTTATCTGTTCTCTGGTTTAGTATCTCAAGGAGAAGATTCCTTAGTGTGCCCCAGAGAACTTCTAGGGTGCTCTGCACCCCATGACATGAGGGAGACAACATGCAAGAGAGAGAGAGAGAAAGGAAGAAAGAAAAAGCTACATAGGTAGGTAGGTAGATTGGTAGGTAGGTAGAACATTTATTGAACATTTAGTAGGTGCCAAACACTGTGCTAAATGCTGGAAATATAAATACAAGCAAAAAAAAATCCTTCCCTACTCTCATTTAGTTTACATTCTAATCAGGATGATAATCCATTAAACAGAGCTATAAAGTGGAGGGGAGGGGAGGAGGGTAAGATAACAATGTGGAAAAGTTCATGGAGTTGGAAATGGAGCCAGGAGAAAAGTGAGCATGTGTACGTTATGAAAAGTATCGGGGGCAGCTAGGTGGCATAGTGGATAGAGCACCAGCCCTGAAGTCAGGAGTACCTGAGTTCAAATCCGGCCTCAGACACTTAACACTTACTAGCTGTGTGACCCTGGGCAAGTCACTTAACCCCAATTGCCTCACTAAAAAAAAAAAAAGAAAAGTATCTCCAGTGGGGAGGGAAAGTGCTGAATTTAGAAATGGAGCCAGGAAAAAAGGTCATAATCCTGAGTTCTAATCCTTCCTCAGTCTTCCTCAGTTTAGGCATGTGACTGTGGGCAAATCATTTAACTTTTCTCAGCCTCAGTTTCCTCATCTGCAAAAATGGAGATATTTGTACTTACCTCATGGGGTTGTTGTCGAGATCAAATGAAATTACAAATGCAAAGTACCTCGTAGACCTTAAAGCACTAGAAATGTGTCAAAGGTGAGACTTGAAAATAGATCCATGCCTGATTCTGAAACCACTTTTCTGTCCACTATGCCACGCTAACAGTGTATTTCTTATCTCAGATCTGCTTCTGGCTTTCTTCCCATGCATTCTGAAGACATTTTGGGCATGAGAGTAAATTCATGCAACACAAGGAAACCTAGTGTCCAGAGTGTTGGACTTGGAGCCAGGAGACCTGGGTTAGACTGACTATCCCTCTCGGAAACTTACTAGTTGAAGAGTTATACAGACTAAGAATTCTTGAATTTAGGGCAAATACAGGTGGTGGGGCAGGCACAAAGCACTTGTAACCTTAGTGCTGTTACACCTATCCCTCAGTGAGTCTAGCTGACCAATGTCCCAATCCCCAGATGAAGCTGGGGGGCGGGGGGGGGCATCAAAAGGAGAAAAGTAGGAGAGAGGGTCAGCCTAGGAAAGGGAGACTATGGCAATAGGACTCTGGGGATGAAGGAGTGCAGCCCATAAGCCAAAGAAAGACAGCTGTTAAAAGTAAGTATAACCCAACCCACTTTCTGTTTGCCCTTCGAGCAGACCTCTTGATGCTCCAAGCCAGTTATGATTTTGACTACCTGTATGGACACGGGCAAGTCACTTGATCTCAGAGACTTCTTTTCCCCAGCTTTATAATGGGAATGATAAAACTATATCGACTTCCCAGGGTAGCTGTGTGAGGTAAGTACTTTGCAGACCTCAAAGAGCTATATAAATGTAAGTCCAGAAAAGTGAGAGCAGCCTTCGGGGTACTGGAAAACTGGAGTCATGATCAGAAATCTTGGTCTGTATCAGTTACAGATCAGTGCAGGGGTTGAGAGCACAGATGGCTGTGGGAAGGGATATGACTCTGGCATCCTTCCCCTTTGTCTCATTAACTTCCAAGAGGCAGACAACTTTTTCGCCCCATTGATTTTTTTTTTTTTAGGGATTGTTCCATTTCTTTACGATTCATTTTTTCTCCTGCTCAGCAGTCCTCAGCATTTGTGTCTCTTTCTGTACTGATTGATATAGTGGGGAAAAGGGGTACGGGTTGGGGTTCTTAGGAATTCCTCTTTAAAGAATTACACCCTCTTGCACACAAAACTTAGTTAGAACAAGGTGATAGTTTATTTAGGGCCAAGGGAAGGGAAGGGTGGGGGGAGGGAAACCATGAAAGAAATCCTTGGACTTTTCATGGGGAGATTTGGCATAAAGCACATGGCTCAGAGGTACCAAATCTCCTCGAACAGGAGACCGGAAGGTACTTTTATAGATGACTGATGGGGGTGGACCATCTGCCCGTGAAAAGTTCCTTTAGTGAGAGAGGACCATCCCCCACTGGTGGTAGCTGGGGGAATTGGGTGAGCAGTGGAGGACCATCCCCCACTGGTAGTGACTAAAGGAATTGGGTGAGGGGTGGCTATGGATCCCTCCTCAGAACACAAAGGCTGAAGCCACACCCAAATTTATCTCCCCAGGATAAGGGAAACCGGAATGAAGGGTAGGAATCCCAAGCTAGCTCAGTCCGATTTGGTTCCTCTAGGCGTTATCTGGCCTCTGGTTTAGTTTCTCAAGGAGAAGATTCCTCGGTGTGCCCCAGAGAAATTCTGGGGTGCTCTGCGCCCCATGACATGATCAAAATGGGCTGGCTATGGAGTGACTGCAACAATATCAGACAATGACATCTTTATTGACTATATTCCTTTTCTCCCGAAATACTGTCATTTTTTAAAGCCCCTCCCTACCTTTCCAGTCTCCTTACACCTTACTCCTCTCCACATACTCTCTGATCTCCTGGCTCTTCCTTGAACAAAATATTCCGTCTTCAGGGTCTGTGCAATTCTCAAGCCTTGCCTTTCTTGGTAGATAACATTTGATTTAATTCAACAAGCATTTATTAAGTACTTACATACCAGTCATTGTGCTAGGAACTTGAGTTAAAAGGGCAAAAATGTCCTCAGGGAGTTAACGTTATGCCAGGCAGGCACAATGGTCAGACAAATGAGTATAGGGTAAGGTAAACTGAGAAACAAAGAACACAGGGGATGTATCAGAAAGGGCTTCAAGATGGAGTAGGCATCTGAGATGAGGCTTTGAAGGAAGTCAAGGATTCTAAGAGGTGGAAATGAAGATACATTCCAGGCATGGGAGCTGGTTTGTACAATTTCATGGAGGCAGGGGATGACATATTGGTCTAAGGGTGGTAAATCATCTAATTTGGCTGGAATATCCATTTCCTGAAAGTAATATTTATATGGAAAGTTAAATAAGAGTCATATTGGGGAAGTTTTAAACTTTTGGGGGGGGGGCGGGCCAATAAGGGTTAAGTGACTTGCCCAGGGTCATACAGCTAGTAAGTATCAAGTGTCTGAGGCGGGATTTGAACTCAGGTCCTTCTGAATCCAGGGCTGGTGCTTTATCTACTGCGCCACCTAGCTGCCCCTAAACTAATTTTTAATGAGGGTGCACCTTATATTATTTTGGCTAGTAGACAGAGGATGTTTTGGAGGGGGGATACACTGGAATTAAAGAAGATCAATTTGGAGGCTATTGGCATACTCCAGGCCACTGGAGATGAGGGGGTGAATTAGGGTAGTGGTTTTACAAGTAGAAATTGTTGTTGTTGTAGTTTGTCCTTTGTTCATGAAGAGGACCATGATATTGGGGTGATGTCATGACTTGCAGTGAACTGGATTTAAGTGGAGGGCAGACTGTGCAAAGTCACCAGCCTCACTCTCTCCTCCATAGTCATCTGGGTCCAGTGACAAGATATAGATCAGATCATTTAAAGACCTACAAAATCTGGCACCAGTCGATTTGCCCAGGATGATTACATGATACTCCCCTTCCTAGAAACATTAATGAATAATAGAATCGGGTAAATAATATGGGTGAGTTTTTGAAAACTCTGTTAAAAGAGTTTGTACATTTGAAATTTTAGAAATGAATATGGGGGCAGCTAGGTGGCGCAGTGGATAGAGCACTGGCCCTGGATTCAGGAGGACCTGAGTTCAAATTCAGCCTCAGACACTTAACACTTACTAGCTGTGTGACCCTGGGCAAGTCACCTAACCATAATTGCCTTACCAAAAAAAAAAAAAAAAGAATATGAAAATTGTTATTAAATGACAAATTTAATGATAGTAGTTTTATACCTATGTGTGGCTATAACAACTGAATCTAGTGGACTTTTCTTTACTTAGAATATATGTGTCCTTTGAAACTATCTTGGACCATTGTTTTGCTGAAAAGAGTCAAGTCTATCACAGTTGATCAACTTGATTCCTCTCAGCAATAAAATGGTCCAAGATAGTTCCAAAAGACTCATGGTAGAAAATGCTCTCCAAATCCAGAAAAAAAAAAAAAAGAACTATGGAATCTAGATGCAGATTGAACCATACTATCTCTATTTTTTTTGTTTTTCTTTTTTGAGGTTTTTCCTTTTTGCTCTGATTCTTCTTGCACAGCGTGACTAATGCAGAAATATGTTTCATGTGATTGTACATATATGGCCTATATTGGATTGCTTGCTGTCTTGGGGAGGGGGGAGGGAAGAGAGGGAGGGAAAGAAAATTGAAACTAGAAATCTTATAAAAATAAATGTTACAAACTATCTCTACATGTAACTGGAAAATAATAAAATACTTTTATGGAAAAGAAAAAAGAAAGAAACTACAATATGGATTGAGAAGGCTTTTATGGATTACTTGGAGAAACATTCATAATAGTAAGGAAGTAGAATGTTAGCTATTTTAGAGTAAAGGCTGTACCTCCTTGAGCTTTGCTTACTTAGCACCCCAGGAAGTGGAGCTGATGTTTTCTACATGTTTATTGAAAGAATATATGTGAAATCTGTCCCTCCATAACCACAAGTGTTTTTTTTTAAATAACTAATAGTCTCATGGCTGTATATATAAGCCATTCCAGACAATGCTCATTCTATGTGCTTTGAAAGATTTTGATAGGGAATTAGATATATAATCTCTAAACTCTGTCTGCTTTTTTTTTTCTGATTTGAAGTATGGTTGCATAAAAATAAATCAATATGAAAAAAGAGAGAGATATCAGGACAACTGGATATGACCCTGGATGTTTAAGGCAATTAGGGATAAGTGACTTGCTCAGGATCATATAGCTAGGAAGTATCTGAAGTCAGATTTGAATTCAGGTTCTCCCAACTGCAGGGCCAATGCTCTATCCACTGCACCACCTACCCACCTGCCTGCCCTACAAGTAGAAATAACTTGATGATAGAAGAGGTATTATGATGATAAGATCAACAAGAATTAGAAACTGATTGGAGAGGGATAAAGTAGTAGACAGGGAAGAGTCAACATTTACTTCAAGTTATAAATCTGGGTGAATAGAATGTTGACACCCTCACCTGAAATAGAGAAGTTTAAAGAGAAGGTTGCAGGGTTAGCAGTTAGGTGGTATGGTAGATATAGCACAGGTCCAGGAGTCAGGAGGACCCGAGTTCAAATCTAAACTCAATTACTAGCTGTGTGAACCTGGGTCAAGTCACATAACCCCAGTTGTCTTGCAGAACAAAAGAAAGGAAAGGTTGGGGAGGTGGAGCAGGGATGAATTCCATTTTTTGATAGAACACTTGCAGTGGTTGAAAAAAAAAAAACCTCTCACCTAATGATTTAGACTCTTATGTGTTCAGTTAGACTGGTCTTTCTGTCTGATTATAGAGAAGCAAACCACACTGATGTCTAGAGTCAAAGCCTTTCCATCTTAGAATGAGCTAACAGCTTGAACTCACCTGGCATAGCCTTGGAGAACCTTCATGCCAGATAAAATGTTAATGAAGGATGCATATTGTGGTCATTAGGAATGAACACTTTGCTTCTTAATCATTTTTTTTTCTTGCATGGGGCAATGAGGATTAAGTGACTTGCCCAGGGTCACACAGCTAGTAAGTGTCAAGTGTCTGAGGCCAGATTTGAACTCAGGTACTCCTGACTCCAGGGCCGGTGCTTTATCCACTGGGCCACCTGGCTGCCCCAATCATTTTTCAATGACTGCTTGATGTGAGCTTTAAAATACCAGTATTATAGACACAAAATTTTTCATGGGCCTCTAATTGAGAACCTGAAATAAACTTTTAGGCCAAAAAATATATTACTGGAAAGGTTTTTTTTACCTCCTAATACTAATGTAGCATTACTCTATTTTTGTTTTTAACGAAGCAAGACTTTTTAAAAAAAAAAAGATTTAGGTTTGTTATTTTAAAAAATTATTCATTTTATTATTGCCTTTTATTTTTACACCAGTCACTTTCTCCTAAGTTTTACCTTGTTAAACCTTCCCTTAAAACAAAGAAAAATCACTGACAGAGTAATCTCTTCCGCTGTACTCTGTCCTGCATCTGAAGATTCCTACCCTGCAACGGAGAGTAGGGAAGTGCTCTCCCAGACCAGTATCAGTCTTTACAATCAATCAGGGTTTAACTGTAATTTAGTGACTGGTTTTGTTTTTTTAATATCATATTACATTTATTTATATTTTTATATAAACACATGTATATAAATTATGTATTTATATTTATATAAATAGACATATATGTATTGTACAGATATATACACTATAAATATATGTATATAAATATATTTTTTTCTTTGTTCTGCTTCTTTAGTTCTACATTAGTCAATATAGTTCTTCTCATGGTTTTCCGAGTTCCTCATATTCATCATTTCTTATGGCATAATAATATTCCACTTGATTCATAGGCCACATGTTTAACCATTTGTCTACTGATAGGCACACACTCTGCTTCCAATTTTTTGCTACCACAAAAAAGCTGTTATAAATATTTTGGTATAAGTTGAATTTTTCTCTCTCTGCTTTCCTTGCCCAATACTAAAATCACTGATTCAAAGGGTATAAACAGTTTAGTGATTTTTTTTCACATAATTACAAATTATTTTACAGAAAGGTTGAATCAATTCATACTCTACCAACAAGGACATCAGAGGAGTCCCCTGATCTACTGGACTGGGGTGGGAAGAGAAGGGAGGAGAAGGAAGGAGACCAAGTTATTTATTTTTCACCTGTTATGTGCCAGACACTACTACGTGATAAGTGTTTTTTATAAATATTATCTCATTTGATCCTCACAACAACCCTGCAAAGTAGGTGCTATTATTATCCCCATTGTCAAGTTGAGGAAACTGAAGAAAGCAGAGGTCAAGTGAATTACCTAGGGTGACCCAATTAGTGTCTGAAGCCAGATTTGAACTCAGGTGTTACTAACTCCAGGGCCAGTGCTCTATCCATTGTGAACCAGCTGCCAGATTGGGGCCCATGGAAGATACCCAACAAACCATGGGGCCTCACTGATCATGACACCTCCAGATGGGGAAGGTCATCTGATTACCTATCTTCCTTTACCCCATCCAACATTATTCCATTTTTTGTCATCTTTGCCAGTTTTATGAGTGTGAGGTAAAATCTCAAATTTGTTTTAATTTTCATTGTTCTTTTTGGTTATTTGCAATAATATTTCATATGGTTATCATTAGTTTTTAATTCTTCTTTTGAAAATTGTTTCTTCATATCCAATGGCTCTTGACCTTATATTTGTGGCAATTCTCTTTATATCCTGATTATCAGAGTCTAAAAAAAGTTATTGAATGCAAAGAATTGGGGGCAAAAGCTTTTAAATTTTATATAATAAAATTATACATTTTATCTTTTATTATCTTACTTATCCTTGCTGCACAGGAATTTCCTTTTCTGCAACATCATGGTTGTATAAGTACCTCCTATTCTTTATTTTTAATTTCTTTTATTTTTTGTAATATGACCTTTCATATTTAGGTTATGTATCCATTTGAAGCTGTGTCAGATGCTGGTCTATATCTAATTTCTGCCAAGCTGCTCTCTGGCTTTCCCAGCAGTTCTTGTTAGACAGAGAATCTTACTGGGAAGCACTTTAATGAAAATAGAACAAGCAAGAACACCAGTATTACTGATGCTCACCTGGGAGAAAACATGGATATAGCAGAATGACCTCAGGACTCAGGATCAGGAGACCTGCTTGAATCATGACTCTGACCCTGGGTCAGAGCAAATCATTTGTTCTCTCTGGGTCTCAGTTTGTTATTGTTCAGTCATTTTTAGTCGGGTCCAACTCTTTATGCCCCCATTTGGGATTTTCTTGGTAGAAATACTAAAGTGTTTTGTCATTTTCTTCTCCAGCTCATTTTACAGATGAGAAAACTGAGTCAAACAGGACTTGCTCAGGGTCACACAGTTAGTAAGTGTCTAAGGCCAGATTTGAACTTGGGAAGATGAGTCTTTCTGACTCCAGGCCTGACACTCTATCCACTCTGCCACCTTGCTGCCCCAGGTCTCAATTTACTTTTCTATAAAATATGGGGAGGAAAATAATACAATACCTACTTCATAATCCTATTTTGAGGAAAGTGTTTTGTGAATCTTGACATAGTGTATATAACTGGAAATTATTTTTACTATTAAATGTGCCATTTCTATGATGGTTGGAAAAGCATGTAAACTTTTTAGGAGTTGATGAAACTTTTAGTTCGACTGACAAATTTCAAAGTCTCTCCTCAAGGTTGGATGGACAAGTGAAACAATGTTACCATTAAAGCAAATTCTACGGTAAAATAGAAGAGAATCATATTTGAATCTTCCCTTCTCAGATCTGAAAATGAATCTTTGAAGTTGTCTTAGTCAACTTGTAAATTTTTTTTTTTTTTTGTAGTGAGGCAATTGGGGTTAAGTGACTTGCCCAGGGTCACACAGCTAGTAAGTGTTAAGTGTCCAAGGCCGGATTTGAACTCAGGTACTCCTGACTCCAGGGCCGGTGCTCTATCCACTGCGCCACCTAGCTGCCCCTCAACTTGTAAATTTAATGCCAAGTACTTACAGTTAGAGAAGTGGTAGACTACAGATACAGAACGACGCATATACTACTAGACACGATCAGGATCTATTTTTTCCTACTACTTGTACTGGCATATAGGAGGTACCTGATGCTTGTTGACCTGACAAAAAAAAAAAAGGGATGAGTATAATTTAATTGTACTTGGCACATAGTAATGTGATGGTGAAAATAATTACTATAGTCACAAGTTTGGGGTAAGTATATTATCAATTTATGAGTTTTACCGGTAAGGGTCTCCTTAAATTCTTGTGTACCCCAAACAGTGCATCTAGTCACCCCCACCCCCAGCAAGCATGTGATCCCGAGAGGGCAGGTATGCCTTTTAGATAAGAGGTAGGTAGTTATACATCAATCAAATCTAACTGGGTCGTTATACATCAAACAAATCTAATTGGTTAGTTTTATTCAAATTTAATAGGTTTATATTAAAATGAAGTACAAGCATGACATCTGAGAAAGGAATGCAAGAACTCCCACTTAAACTGGTCTAGGCAAAATCCATTAATCTAGTGTGGTTTAATCTCATCAGTAAAGTCCTCTGGCTATCTAGACAAAAGAATCTGACTCTACCTAATGCTCTTTTTGTGAGTTTAGGGTCTGGTTTGAACCAGATGAATCTTATTTTCTAGGATAACTCCGACCTTGAGTGAGGGAAGGACAAAGGACTAAGCAAGAAGGGAAGATCTCTGGATCTCCCAAGATATTGATTATTAATAATTTTTTCTTACGGTAAGTACCCAATGCTTGTTGACTTGACCAAAAAAAAAAAAAAAAGATGAGAGTGTAATTTGGAAATGACAGCAATGTTAAAAAAAAGCAAAAAATGAAAGACTTTATAAACAAAAGAATGAATGAATGAGGTAAAGTCAAATTAAGAAAGTCAAGTGGAAAGTGCTAAAACAAAATTAAAATATCCTTAAAACAAAATCCTGTCATGGGAGGATTATGGACCCCGGTCACCCCAACAATTCTCTGGGGGGTTCAAGGAACTTTTCCCTTGAAACCTCAGGGGTTTTCCCTTGAAATCAAGTAGGCCTCTCCTTGAACACAATCAAGGACACACACACTCACCTAACGGAGATAAGCGGCACAGATCGAACTGAGCATGCTCCAGGACCATCAACCTACATTCCAGTCATCCTAAGCATCTGGATGAGGTAATCCAGGAGAAGACCACCTGGAACCGCCCATCAGCAGACTGCTTAGACCCATCAGGACAAAGTTGACACCCACCACCAGATCTCTCACGAGGGATTCTTCCTACCCCAGCGCAACGCAGGAGGACTACCAGCCCCTCACGCAATAAAAGACTCTTACCCACCCCCATCTAAACCCTATAAAATGGCACCCCACAAGTTAGCTGGGGAGGAAAGCATTTTGTTCTGGCAAAACCTTCCTCCTGGTCGGTTTCTCTTGTACCCCAATAAACCTGTTCTCTTATTCCTAATTAGGTCTTGTGCGACAGTGTAATTCTTTACAGAGGAATCCTAAGGACCCACATGCTTTCTCCTATCGGTTTCCCCCATATCAATCCCTAATCCCAGAAAAGCAGATAGGAATTTTTATCAGCATATTATCAAGATGTGTCCTAAATTGCCATGTAAGACTTCATGCTATTTTCAAGCAAAGCTTTTAAGAAAAATATTCCATGCAAATTGAAAAGGAAGGTCTGGACAGATAGCCAGAATCCCCCTAAGCAGCAGTATAAAGTCTGAATGAGGAAACTGGATCTGATTTAAAACAGGAGTCATTCATCATTCAAAAATCTGTGAGAGCAATGGGGAAGAGAGAAACAGAATGCTTCTGGAATAACAAAGGAGAAGTTCTGGCCATAAATTCAAGGAAAACCCAAACCACACTGGAGCATGACATTTCAAGAAATGACCTGTGGGCTATAGCCACAGAAAATGCCTACTCGGAAAGATTCTCCACCAGTGGAAAAAACAGCTTAATGCAAAATGCCCAACTGCTGATGAGTCAGGGGCAGAATCTTTGAGAAGGACAACACATTAATCATTTATTCCTGGAGGCTATTTTTTTCCCTGAGTTCTTTTTTACTTCCTCTTATTTATTATTCAATTAAGCTTAAACTTGTCCAAATACTGGATTTGATTAGAGAAAGGGTTCAGGAGGAATCTCAGAACAAGGAAATGTATGCTGTAACCTTCAGGCACTGTAAAATATGGCAGGTTTAACTCTCAGGAAAAAGGCAAGGCAAACTATTTTTCATGTGTCCAGGGGACTGCTGCTGACAACTAGTAAATTGACCCACAGCTCAAAGGTGCCCTTGACACATAATCAGCAAAGGTAATGAAAAGATCTCTAGGGGTACAAGCATTGGGTTGAAATAGTGACAGGGGAAAAAAGGGGGATTCCCCACTTGTTAAATGGGGAAGGGCAAGGTTAGGAGAAACATTCCTACTTTCATTGTCTCAGGAATCTCTTACAAAGAAAGCCTCAATGTGAATCAAGGCCCTATTTTTTTGTTGTCTTCTTGTTGTTTTCCTCCTCATCTTGCCAAAAATCTCAGATTTTTAATTCCATTGAAAAAATACAGACTTATTTTCACCAATTATAAAATCCCTCTCCTTCACCATTGGTCAAATTTTAACAAGTCAGTCAACAAGCATTATTTCATGCTTACTATATGCCGGACATCATACTACTTTAGGGAAGATTTTCAAGGATATGTATAGGCTAAGCAAAACACAGTGAGTAGTTGCAGAATTTTAACCTTAAGTCATGAGTTACTCAAGATACATGGTTTCTCAGTTGTGAGGGTGGGACAGGGCAAGAAGAGGATAAGAAGGCTCCTAAAATCAGTTTTCAGCACCTTGTGACACTATAATGAGCCAAAATATGCCTAACTGGTCAAATGTTTATACCTTTGGGAGAATCAGGCTTTATATTAGTAAAGTAAATATCTCTTATGTTTATCCTTCATTTTCAAAGAGGACCATGACATCGGGGTGATTTTATGACTTGCAGTGAATTGGATTTAAGTGAGGGAGGGCTTTGCAAAGTCAACAACCTCATTCTCTCCTCCAGAGCCATCTGGAGCTTGTGGCAAGCCATTTCCAGTAGTAAGATATATAACAGAACAACTAGAGATGGCTCCAGATGTTTAAGGCAATTGGGATTAAGTGACTTGCCCAGGGTCACTTGGCTAGTAAGTGTCTGAAGTGAGATTTGAACTCAGGTACTCCCAACTTCAGGACCAGTGCTTTATTCACTATGCTACCTAGCTGCCTCAAATATTTCAGCCTTCTATACCTTCATTATCATATGGAACAAACTTAGCAAACTAAATGCATACTGTGTATAACTAAAGAATAAAATTTTAGACTTCATCCCTTGCTAAATAAAAGTGACAATGAACTGTGACTATGTAATAACAGGTTTCTCATAGTAAATCAGTATGTCTCTTCTTGGTACCGTCTTGAACTAAAAACTTTAGTCCTTGTGCTTTTTTGTATATCCTCCTCTTCTTTATTCCTCCCTCTAATATCTACTCTACTGAGAATTCAATTCAACAACCTTTTATTAAATGCCTACTACATGCCAGTGAAGAGGGATGCAATGATTAAGAAAAGAACAGCTCTGCTCTCAAAAAGCTCATGATCTAGTAGAATCCAGAGAATTTTTTTTTAAAAAGAGGATTATAAACAAAATATTTTAAATTTGGGAGAGCTCAGAAACATAGACTCCAGCTGAAAAAGACCTTGGCATTAATTACCTAGCCCTTTTTACAGTTGAGGAAACTGAGACCCAGAGAGACTTGACCTATATCCTATTAAATCAGAGCTAGAAATCAAGCTTGGTAGTAGATCTCACAGTAATGGATAACATTTATTCAGCTTCTCAAGTGTTTATCCTTGAGATGTGATATAAATATTACTGTCCCCATTTTATAGATAACAAAATAGATTCAAAGAGGTCAGGTGACTCGCCTAGAGTCATACAGAATGGGAGCTAGGGTGGGAAGACATGGTTCCTGACTAAGTGCTGCCTCTGGTGGTGATTCTTTTTTTTAAATTTCCCCTTATTGTCAGAGGCTATGAGATTTGGATCTTTTATATATGATGGTATAAAATAAATGGCATGAATAACTTTTTTTTTAAACCAGGTATCATATCATTAATTTGTTTCATTTTAAAGTTATTTTTTCAATAGATTGTGAGGGTTTATATACAGTTTAAAAAAAGGCAGGTTAGGGGGGCAGCTAGGTGGCGCAGTGGATAGAGCACTGGCCCTGGATTCAGGAGTACCTGAGTTCAAATCCAGCCTCAAACACTTAACACTTACTAGCTGTGTGACCCTGGGCAAGTCACTTAACCCCAATTGCCTCACTAAAAATAAAAAAAAAAAAGGCAGGTTAGGAATTTGGAGGGAAAGTGGGCTTAGAAAGGCTCACTCCTAAAAGGGGGGGGGGTGAATTCCAGGGCTAAAGGATATGGCCCTGGTATTCTCGGTGATAGGCAGTTCAGTTGAAGGCTTGATTGGGAGATTTCTCAAAAAAAAGGATTATTCCAAAGTTAGGGAATAGATAAGGTCCATATCCATAGTCATATATCCTGCAGTCAGATAAATCATTGATTGGATTCAGTTACTGATTCCCTGCACTTCTAGGTAGGTTTATTCTAGGTCACACAAAGGATTGTTGGTCTGTCAGCCAATGAAGCCACCTATGATACAGTTGTTCTGGTTACTTGGATAACTGGGAGGCTCAAGCAAATCAAGGGATCCATTTTCATAGATTATATATATTGCTTGAGGGTAGGAAACCTTATTTATCTTTGTAATTCTCTCATCTAGCACAATACTTTGGATATAGTGGATAATCGGGCAGCTAGGTGGCGCAGTGGATAGAGCACCAGGAGTACTTGAGTTCAAATTCGGCCTCAGACACTTAACACTTGCTAGCTGTGTGACCCTGGGCAAGTCACTTAACCCCAATTGCTTCACTAAAAAAAAAAAAGATATAGTGGATAATCAATAAATGGCAGTTAGGATAATAATTACAATAGAACAGAAAGAAACCTCAGGGATCATCCAATCTAAGTTTTTAATTTTACAGAAAAGGAAACTGAGTCCAAAAGAAGTGAAATGATTTGTCTAGGGTCTGGAGCTAATTAATGAAGATGCTATGATTAAATTTCATTGCTTAATTGTTCAATTTTGTGGTGTATCTATTGATCAACAGGCATTTAATAAGTACTTATAATACACCAGGCGATGTTACTAGATGCTAGGGATACAAAGACCAAAATAACAGAAGTTGAGAACTAGAAAGGACCTCAACTATAGTCTCTGCCCTCAAAACTTATATAATACATACACATACATGCTAGTCTAGACTGGTGATTTCATCAGTATTGGGAACTCCTAGAGAGAAACTTCTAACAAAGTAGATCAACACCTTGTCTGATGCGATTTATATTCCTAGGCACTGAGAGGTGCTTAGTCACATCATCAGAAGTAAGACTTGAAGATGGGGCTTCTTGACTACAAAGCTAACTCATCAAGTGCAGTGGATAAAGCACTGGTCCTGGAGTCAGGAGGACCTGAGTTCAAATCTCCTCAGACACTACTTACTAGCTATGTGACCCTGGGCAAGTCATTTAACCCCAATTGCCTTAAACATCCAGGGCCATCTCCAGTCTTCCTGACATATCTTTCCACTGGACCCAGATGGCTCTGGAGGAGAGTGAGGTTGGTGACCTAGCACAGCCCTCCCTCACTTAAATCCAATTCAGTGCAAGTCATGACATCTTTCAAGGTCCTCTTCTATAATGAAGGACAAACAATTCTACACTGATATGTTTGTATGTATATATTTATATACACAAATACATATATACATATATGTGTGTACATAGATACATATTATATATTTTTATTTATATAGATATATAGTATGTCTGTGTCCATATAGATATATGGGTATATAGTATATAAATATAGTATGTATATAAATTTTGAGACAACTGGGTGGCACAGTGGGTAGAGTGCTGGGCCTGAAGTCAAGAAGACTTGATGGATGAGGCAAAAAGGGGTTAACAGAGAAACTGGGGCTTGAGTCCTTATTAATAGTACCTAAAAGGGTTAACAGAGAAAATAAGGTTTGTGTTCTTACAATAATCAAGAGGCTATGTCCCTTACAACCCTCACCATCAACAGAGATGGTAACCAAGGACCATTAACTATTAATGGCCATTAATATTCCTAGATGACAGGACACCTAGAAAACAGATCTTATGCAAAGAGATATCATAAACACAGAGACCCCCTGAGTCTGACAAGTTTAAGCATGTCTTTAGGAATGTTTGAGACAAAATTGCCTCAGTTTACCCAAATAACTCGAGGAGACCACCAAGTCAAGCAGAGGCAGATTTATTACATTCTCATGAGAATGGGTGACCCCATGCAAGGGATGAGGAGTGCACTAATGGGCTCATGAGTTAGGTTTTTATGGAAGTTTTTTTGGGGGGATCCCTTCATGCACAAGGTGAGCTCACAATCTAACATCCAATCCTGTCTCACCCAGGATGTGTGTTCAGCTCGTGATCAGAGTATGGATACATGTTCCAAGAGCAAGGGGGAAAGGGGAGGGGGAAAAGGGTGAAACCACTCCACCTTTGTAAGGAGGGGCAAGAGGGAAGAGGGGAGAGATCAGGGAGTTAGGGCTTAGGAATGTAAAAAGGGAGAGGTAAGATCAGGGTGGGGTCTGCACTTGCACTAGCAAGAGACATCTTCTCCTGCCTGGTCATAGAACAAGGAGGGGGGGAATATGAGGTGTGTTGTAGCAACAGTATAACTAACCCATAACAAGGACTGGGGGTTTGGAATGTAGGTGTGTGGGGGGGTACCAGGGTACATCAGGTTCAGTAAGGCAAAATACATGATTTCTGTTATTAGCGATGGAAAAAAACATGAACAGAATAATCTAACAATAACAGGGACGGGGGGCTGAGTACTTTCCAGACCCTATCCTCAGAATCTAAACTGACTCAAGTCCACCTATCCCACACAGGAACATGCACAGAAAAAAACAAATGTGTCCTTAGGTTCACCTTGTGACTCATAAACTCCAAAAATACACCTCCAAGGAAAAAGGTACCCAGCTCAGAGGTTGTTTTAGGACCCCAGGAAGTCCAAATTAGGATAAGACCTCCCATGTACCTCCTTAACAAGATTAAGATAATGAGGAGAGGGGCAGCTAGGTGGCGCAGTGGATAGAGCACCGGCCCTGGAGTCAGGAGTACCTGAGTTCAAATCCGACCTCAGACACTTAACACTTACTAGCTGTGTGACCCTGGGCAAGTCACTTAACCCCAATTGCCTCACTAAAAAAAAAAAAAAAAAGATAATGAGGAGATAACCTACTTTTTCTTACTATAAATGTAACTATTCTTCTTCCCCTACATCAGACTCATCTCCCCAAGTTAAAATCTGGCCTCAGACACTAACTAGTTATATAACCCTGCCAGAAGTCACTTAATCCTATTTGCCTCAGTTTCTTCATCTGTAAGTGAACTGGAGAAGGAACTAGCAAACCACTCCAGGATCTTTGCCAATAAAATCCCAAATGTGGTCACACAAAGAGTTTGGACAGACTAAAATGACTGAATAACAACAAAAATAACTGAATAGAAGTTTGGAAGTAGCCTCGATTGTCTTGGGGGAAATTTCACTTCACTCTTAATGACTTCAAGTTTCACCCTGAAACAAAGGCCCATGTCTTTAGAATGGATATTCTTTCACTGATGCTGTGATGGCTTCATTAATAGGATGCCAGTCTCCAAAGAATTAAAATGGTGAGTGACCCTAAGGGGAATAAAGAAATGCACAATCTCTGTGAGAAGGCTGCACTATGTTGTAAAGGAAGAATTGTACTGAAGTGAGGTAAGCAATGTCACGGGGTGTCTAAGAGGCAGCTGGGTGGCATGATGCATAGAGTTGCTGGGCCTGCAGTTCAGAAGACCTGAGTTCGAATTTGACCTCAGATACTTGCTAGTTTTGACACCTCGGGTATCACTTGCCCTTTTTTGCTTCAGATTCCTCATCTTTAAAGCACAATATAAATTGTAGCTATTATTATTAAGTGGGAAAGGAAACGGGCCAATGACAAAGCATAAAATAATCAATGAAACCATTCACATAGGCTCCGTGGATATCACTTTGGTGTCAGGAGATCTATAGGAAGGCTCCCATTGATTTGGGAAGACCTTATGATTTATGGGAGGACATGGATAAGGGAAAGTGTGAATTGTGATATGCATATCCAGGGCTTTAAGGTTCACAAAATGCTTTACAAACATAATCTCATTTTATACACTCAATAACCCTATGAATTAGGTACTTACATGCATTTATGAAGTAAAGTAAGCATTTCTGTAATATAGTAGTGCAAGGATCAGAGTGCCATCCCCCTGCTGAGAAAGACATTATGAAAACCAGGGCAGCTCCACCCTGAGGTGAAAGCATGTGACTAGCAGGAGGTTACATCTATTCATGGAACCGCCTATAAGTCATGTCAATCAATGTTACAAGCCAATTAGCTTGGAGCTGTGTGTAGGGACTGCAGGGAGCTTCCATTGTATGTGGGGCGGAGATCCACTTTTCTGTTGGAGGTCGTGATAGGAGCAGGAGGTGCAGGGAGCTAGTCTTTTTCTTTCTCCATGTGTTCTCTTTACTAACCCCTATAATACTTTAATAAATACTTAATGCCCCAAAGACTGGTGCTATGGGGTTCTAATTTAAGGCAACCACACATTAGATTTTTAGACATAGCAATTAGATTTTTTTTTTTTTAGGGCAATGGGGTTTAAGTGACTTGCCCAGGGTCACACAGCTAGTAAGTGTCTGAGGCTGGGTTTGAACTCAGGTCCTCCTGAATCCAAGGCTAGTGCCTTATCCACTGCGCCACCTAGCTGCCCTGCAATTAGATTTTAAAGATCATAGTACAATAAAAAGATGATGGTATATAAAACTTCAAATCTAGTAAGCATAACTTACTATTCCTTTCAAACATACAACAAACTTATCTTGTAAATTTTTTCCCTCCCCACCCCACCCTAGAGATGACTAAGACACATATGTATATATGCATATATATATATATATATATATATAATGATTCTATATATACTTTTTTTTTTTTTTTTGCAGGGCAATGAGGGTTAAGTGACTTGCCCAGGGTTACACAGCTAGTAAGTGTCAAGTGTCTGAGGCCGGATTGGAACTCAGGTCTTCCTGAATCCAGGGCCAGTGCTTTATCTACTACATCACCTAGCTGTCCCCATCTATATATACTTCTTTTATCAGTTCTTTCTCTGGATGCAGATAGCATCTTTCTTCATATGTCCTTTATTATTTATTTGTGCATTTATAATAGTCAAAATGACTTATTGACTCAAAGTCATTCTTAAAACAATATTGCTGGGGCAGATTTCCAGAGAGGGGGAACGCACTACTTTTTTTTTGGAGGTAATTGGAGTTAAGTGACTTGCCCAGGGTCACATAGCTAGTAAATGTCTGAGTTCAGATTTGAACTCACGTCCTCCTGACTCCAGGCCCAGTATTCTATCCACTACACCATCTAGTTGCCCCCAACCCACTACTTTTTTTAAACATAATAATAATAATAATAAACATTTTTATTTAAAATTTTGAGTTCGAAATTCTATCCCTCCCTCCACTCCTTCCTCCTTGAGGTGGTAAACAATAAGATATAGGTTATACATATGCAATTATGTAAAATGTTAACATATTAGTCATTTTGTACAAGAAAACTTGAATAAAAGAAAAAAATGAAAGAAAGTGAAAATAGCTTCACTCTGTGTTCGATCAATATCAGTTCTTTCTTTGAAGATGGAGAGTATGCTTTATCATTAGTGTTTTGGGATTATTGTATTGCTGAGAAAAGTTATTCACAATTCTTTATCAAGCAATATTTTGGTCACTATACACAATGTTCTCCTGGTTCTGCTCACTTCACAATCTACTACTTCTGGATGCATTTCATTTCACTTTTAGACAGTTCTAATTATTAGGAATTTTTTTCCCTTCCACGTTTTTCTTTACAATTTCCACCCATTGCTTCTGGTTCTGCTTTCTGGGGCCAAACAGAGAAAATCTAATCCCTCTTCCAAACACATGACAGTCCTTCAAATATTTGGAAAGCGCTACCATGTCACCTCTAAATCTTCTTTTCTCTAAGCTAAACATTTCAAGTTCCTTCAAACAATGGACTCAAAGCCTTTCACCATTCTGTTTGTTCTCTGGATGGGCTCCAGTTTATCAATTTGCTGATTCCAGGATGGTGTCCAGAGCTGAATACAGTACTCCAGCTGTGGTCTGACCAGGGCAGAGGACAATGGAACCACCGCTTCAAATGTTGGCAGGACTGTGGGAAAACAGGTACATTAAACTATTGGTAGGTCCTGCCATTTAGGAAAGCAATTTGAAACTATATCCCCAAAGTCACTGAACCTTGCATACCCTAATCCTTAATACTTTATTTAAAAAGCACTTTGTGAGGCCAGCCCACAAAAATTAAGCAGAATTGTGTCAAGTAACTACTTGGATAAAGGAAAACAATTATAAAAATAGCGATACCAGAATACTCTACTGCTTCTCCTGCTAGTCTAGCTTTGGAATAGGAACCCTGAGGAGTACCTAGTTTTTTACTTTACCCATTGGAGATACTCTAAAATATTTGTTGAATAAGTGCATGAATTATGACTATTTTAATTACCTTGCCCTCCTTTTTTTCTTTTCTTAGTGAGGCAATTGGGGTTAAAGTTTTATTTAAAAAATAAATAAATAATCCATAGAGACAAGAAAATAGGTGTAGAGGTAAGTAGTTTGTGTTTGTTCTTTGTTTTTATTTCTTTTTTCTTTTTTAAATTTTGGGTGGGGCAATGGGGGTTAAGTGACTTGCCCAGGGTCACACAGCTAGCAAGTGTCAAGTGTCTGAGGCCAGATTTGAACTCAGGTCCTCCTGACTCCAGGGTTGGTGATCTATCCACTGCGCCACCTAGCTGCTGTTGCCTTCCTTTTAAAGTCCTTTCTCCAGAACTAACTTCACAACTGGTAGGTCATGATTTTATAGTAGGATCTCTTTAAATACACTCTAGTAGGAAAATTCTGGCAAACAATAACCTGAGAAGGCAACAGAAAGAGGTAACCTATTGGACATGAGAAGTTAAAGGAGAGAGGAAAATCAAAGCGAACACCAAACCTAACTCACATTTCTATAGCAATTTGAGTCTTGCTGAATTCAAGGCATAACAAACTTGAGAGGTAAATAGTACTATGAGAAATGATTCATTTGGACCTCTACTCTATTGCAATCAGAATTAATCAGTTTGATGTTTTACATAAGTTATATGGGGATAATTAGATAAGATAGGTTCTTACCATAGGTCTCAAACTTTAATCCAACATTCACCAGTGATTGTTTATCAGTGATGAAGCTCACTTCCATAACCATAAGAATGCTGATGGGGATATCTCCATCCTGTTTTGCTCAAATTCCATGTCCAAAGCCAGCCTGGGTGGGATGCTTTCATTCTTTGGAAAGTGCTGCAATTTGTTTTTGTACCTCCAGACCATTCTCTCTTGTCCAACAAGATCAGGTGACCATCTTATGCCACTTAGTAAGTGGTGTGATGTTTAAAATCTAAATTGCGGTCGCCTTAAATTAGAAGCTTTAGCACCAGTCCTTGGGCATTAAACATTTATTAAAACATACAGATATTCCCATAGAATTCAGAAAGTTAAGAAAAAAGCCTGTTTAACCTAGAGTTCCAGCCTGGTCTGGTTCTTCCTCAAGTCCACTGCCACAAGCCTGCTTCAATCGTGAACTCTCTCCAGCAAACTGATTGTGGAAGCTTTTTATAGGTCTGGAACAGAGGCGGTTCTTACACACTGCTTCAAGCTGATTGGTTGGCATCATCCAAATCCATTGGTTCTGAAGGTGTTCTCAAGGTGTGATTACAATCCAGTTAACTTGAAGTAGGCTAATCAGCAGTTAATCACTCTCACTTGATTCAATCAGTCTAGATTAATCTCCAGGTGGGTCTTTAAATATCTGCTAAATCTCATTATTTCATCACAGTGGAGATGTCCTTTGGCTTGCTCATCTTGTGACCACCCATGCTGATGCATCATTTCTGGCTTTCCCAGAGAGTTGAACTGAATCAATGAAATTCTGCATTCTATCATGCCTCTTTTGCATGTTTGGGTATTAAATCCTATAAAAGGAAGGCCTTGGGGAAAGGAGGTATTTCAGATTGTGAGGAAGGTCTGAGGTCCACTCCACTACAGGGCACCATAGACCTTTAATAAAGTGCTCTTGTCTTGAAGCTCTGCCTGAGTGGTTTTTCTTACAGATTGGACAATTTTGGACCCCACAGTACAAGAATGATTATTCCTATTTTACAGATGAGGAAATTGAGGCTCAGGTTAAAGTTTTGCTGAAAATCATAAAACAAGAAACTATTAAAGATAGGATAATTTCCAAAATATCTGAAAGAAAGGAAGATTCTAAAAGAAGACTTTCACCCACTCACCCTCAAAAAAGGCAACTGAGAAGACATCAGCTATCGAACCATATGCCTGCTTTTCCACTTGTACAAAATTTTGGTGAAGTCAGTCTATGTATGCATCAGGATATCCTTGACAAAACCACAAAATTAGAATGGGCAGACTTTTTTTTGTTTTGGTTTGGTTTTTTAATTTAATTTTTGTTTTGTTTTGTTTTTGCAACAAACATTTATTTTATTTTTTCCAGTTACATGTAAGGGTAGTTTTCAACATTCATTTTCATAAAATTTAGAATTCCAAATTTTTCTCCCTCCCTCCCTTTCCTCCCCCCTCCACAAGACATCAACCAGGTTATATATGTACAATCCACAAGTGCTCTTTTTATCAGTTCATTCTATGAAGGCGGATAGTATGCTTTGTCATTAGTCCCTTGAAATTGTCTTGGATCGTTCTATTGCTGAGAGTAGTCAAGTCACTCACAATTGCTCATAGAACAATACTGCTGTCACTATGCACAATGTCCTCCCAGTTCTTCTCACTTCACTATACATCAGTTCATATGAGTCTTTCCAGGTTTTTCTGGGATCTTCCTGTTTGTCATTTCCTATAGCATAATACCATTCCACTACAATCATATACCACAGCTTCTTCAGTCATTCCTCAATTAATGGAAATTCCCTTGATTCCCAATTCTTAGCCACCACAAAGAGTTGCTATAAATATTTTTTGTACAATTTTCCCCCTTTTCTCTTTTTCATGATTACTATTGTTCACTGTTTCCCTCCAACCTATTCCCTTCCCCATGATATTTACTCCATTATCTATCTTCTTTTACCCTATCCCTCTTCAAAAGGAATTTGCTTCTGTCTGTCCCCTCCACCATGAGCAGGCTTTTGCACATAATTTTCTACAAAAGGTCAAATCTTCATAATTACACATGAGGAGTTATAGACAATAGTATTCTGTAGTGTGTGTGTGTGTGTGTGTGTTTTAAAAGCATCTTTCTCACTTAAAACAAATGTCTCCTTAAAAGCTCTCCTCTAACAAAGAGTCTCCCATGTTAAAATAATACAAAATTCTATGACAGATGACCATGAAAATAACTGTTCATTGACTATTAGCATCAAACAATGCATAAAACAGGTAGATGATCTCACTTAAGGTATTTACTCTTATTCCTAGGCCTTCGCTTCTACGGGGCCCAGTAAATAGAACACTGACCCAGAGTCAGGAAGAACTAAATTCAAATTTGGCTTCAGATACTTATAAGCTGTGTGACCCTAATCAGTTAACCCCTGTCTTCCTCTGTTTCCTCAATTGTAAAATGGGGTTACTGTAGGATTGAATGAGATAATATTTGTAAAACATTTGGCACACTACCCGGCACATACTAGGAGCTTAATAAACTCTTCCTCCCTCTCTTCCCTCCCTCCTATTTTCCCCTTCCTCCTTCCTTCCCTCCTTTCTTCCCTCCTTTGTCTCTGGTTATCTCTTTTGGTTTGTGTTTCTTTTCCTAAACACAGGTCACCAAACAATAATCCTGAGAAATGAATGTTTACCTCTACTTTGTGAGTTCAAAAGCTCCTTGTTTCCTAAGTCAATGCCAAGAACACAGCAGGAGGTGTTTTCAGCAGCTCCATCATTTCTTGGAGAAGAAGGCCACTGACAGGAACCTCTTAAACCTGGAGAGTTTAAAAAGCCATGCGTGGATGGCAGGAAGAGCTGGACTTTGAGAATGTCTCAGATATTATATTGGCTGTGTGCTCCTTGAGGATAAGAACAGTCCCTATATCTGTTGATCTGAGATGAATATGAAATACAAAATTGACTTTACTTCCTGGGAGAGTATAATAGTTGTGATGTGCTATAGTTTTATGTTTTAAGTATTCGTTAATGTGTACTTCTGAGTTCTTTTTTTCTTTTTTCAAAGACTTTCTTTTGTGGTGAAAAGAAGAGCTGTCCTATACTCGATAATTTCTTTATATATTGAGTTTCTTTTCTAGAATTGACCCGATTGACCCCTTTTAGAGGAGATCCTATACCTTAGCTTTGCTATATTTTTTCCCTTTCACTCTGAGGCCATGGAAGAGAAAAGAGAAAAGGGCCTAATTCTCTTCTTTGGGATCAGGATTACAGCCAGTCTGTCTGAGCTCAAAGCAGGAGATTCTTTTAACATGGGAAAGGGCAGACCTCCGTAGGCCACTGATTTCATGTAAAATAAGGGAATTGAATTGAGCTCTGGATCTGCAGGCAGAACACCCATGTTCAAATTCCAGGGTGACTTTGTGCAAGTCACTTAGGCTCTCTAGGACTCAGTCTTCTCATCTGTAAACTGAAGTGTTTGGATTAAGGTGACTGCTAAATTCCTCCAGGACTATGATACATCAAATTATGGTCTGGTGAATTACAGCCCAAGGATCAAGGACCTTCCTTGATCTCTATCCCATCTCCCCCATACCTTTGAGGTTACTTTCTCCTGATTCATTCACAGTAGTCCTATTTTTTAAAAATTCTATTCTATTTTCAGTTTCAAATTCTCTCCCTACTCCCTTCCTTCCTCTCTCACCCATTGAAAAAGCAAGAAAAATAAAACCCATTACAAATATGTATAGTTAAACAAAACAATTAGGTTTTTTTCCCTTTTGTTTGTTATTTAACGTTGTGCTTCAGTAACCCAAGTTTAGATTTCCACTACTTACCAGTAGCACTTGAGAGGTTGTGGGGGGAGGGATGGAACTTATAATGCAGGGTACCCCTGCTCGAAATTTGAGACTCCAGACTTTTTATTTGTGCACAGATATAATCAGAGACTCCTCCCTCTTTGGGAAGACAAGCTCTAAATAACTTTTTCCCATTAGTTTCTCCACCTGAGAGTTAATTATCCACACAGCACTACCTTTTTGGTATCTAATCCTAGGCTGAAAGAGTATTAAAGCAAAAAAGGTAAGTCAATTACAGGACCCCAGATTTCCTTGAAAGAACAGAAAGAGCACTGGCCCTGGATTCAGGAGTACCTGAGTTCAAATCCAGCCTCCGACACTTAACACTTACTAGCTGTGTGACCCTGGGCAAGTCACTTAACCCCAATTACCTCACCAAAAAAAAAAAAAAAAAGAACAGAAAGAGACTGGCCTCTTCTAAACTAATTACTAGCCATTAGCCTCATTGGCCATGTCCCCCTCCAAAAATAATGCCTCAATCTGCATATCACCTCTTTTTTCTGGAGGGAGGTAGCACGTTTTATCATGATTCCTCTGGAATTGTGGCTGGTCAACATGTTGATCACAGTTCTTAAGTCATTTAAAGTTTTGTCTTTAGAATATTGTTCTTATCATATAAATTGTTCTGCTTCTGCTCACCTTCCTTTGCATGAGCTTATACAAGTTGTCCCAGGTCTCTCTGAAACCATCTCCTTCATCATTTCTTATAGTACAATAGTATTCCACCATATTCAAATAATATACCTTTTTTTTTCTTTTTCTTTTTTTTTTTTTAGTGAGGGAACTGGGGTTAAGTGACTTGTCCAGGGTCACACAGCTAGTAAGTGTTAAGTGTCTGAGGTAGGATTTGAACTCAGGTACTCCTGACTCCAGGGCTGGTGCTCTATCCACTGCGCCACCTAGCTGCCCCAAATAATATAACTTTTTCAGCCATTTCCTAATTGACGGTCACCCCTTCAGTTTCCAATTCTTTGCTCCCATGAAAGGGCTGCTATAAATATATTTGTACATTTGGGTCCTTTTCATCTTTCTCCAGTCTCTTTGCGATATATACCTAGTATTAGTATCACTAGGTCAAAGCATGTTCACAGTTTAATAACTTTGAGGGCATAGTTCCAAATTGCTTTCCAGAATGGCTAGGCTAGTTAAGACCTCCAATAATGTAACTTTTCCCATAGCCCTTCCAGCATTTATCATTTTCCTTTTTTGTTAAGTTTGCCAAATTTGATGGATATGAGGTGGGACCTCAGAATTGTTTTAATTTGCAATTCTTTCATTTTAGTGATTTAGAGCATGTTTTTTATGTGGCTATTGGTAGCTTAGATTCCTTCCTCTGAAAACTCCCTATTCATATCTTTTGCCCATTTATGAATTAGTGAATTGCTCTAATTCTTTTAAATTTGAGTTCATTTCCTATATATCTTAGAAATGAGACCTTTATCAGAAACTTGTTGAAAAGATTTTCTCCCCAATTTCCTCCTTTTCTTCTAATTTTAACTACATTGATTTTGTTTATTCAAAACCTTTCCCATTTTATATAATCAAAATTGTCCAGTTTACCTCTGCCTACCTCTCTATCAGTTTTTTAAAAATTATGTTTATTTATTTTTAACATTTTTTGAGATCTCTATCAGTTTTACAAGTATTTATTAAGCACCTAATATATGCTAGATATTATGCTATGCTTTAGGGATACAGTAACAATGACAGAAAAATTAATAACTCCTTGTCCTCATGAAGCTTACATTATATTGGGATGAAACAACATAAACATAAACTAATTTTAAAATATATGCAAAGTAATATGACCCCAGGCAAATTACTTCACCCCGTTTCCCTCAGTTTCCTCATCTATAAAATAAACTGGAGAAGGAAATGATAAACCACTCCAGTATCTTTGCCAAGAAAACCCTAAAATGGGTGTACAAAGTGTCAGACACAACTGAAACGACTCAACAACAAGAAACACAAAACCTTTATGTGGTGAATATTATCAACCAAAGAGATCAGGATAAATCTTGTGTAGGAAGGGGTGCTTGATATGAAATTTGAAGCAAGTTAAGGAAAAGATAAGTAAGTGAATGCTAGGCTCAGAGAATAGACGGTGCAACATCCCTCCTATCCCCACCGCTACATACCTAAAATATATCCCAATGTTGGAGGGATTCATTCGGTAAATACAAATACCCACATTGAGCCATTTATTTTGTAATGGATTAGGAAACCAGCCACCTCAAGACCCTGAGGGAATGAAACCAAGGAAGGACAGTCCATTTTGATAGAGAAAATGGAGGGAGAAAGAAGGAAATTATGGAGGCTAGAATGCTACTTTAAACACAATTAATTATTATGTGCTGATTTTGTGTCAGGCATTATACTGGGTGTTGGAGATATAGGGATTGTTCTTACTCTCAAGGAGCATGCAGTCTATTGGGTCAATATAATATGTATATAAATAAGCGAACACAAGATTTGTATAAAACATTGTTGTTTAGTTGGTTAGTCATGTCTAACTCTTTATGACCCCATTTGGGGTTTCTTGGAAAAGATACTGGGGTGATTTGCCATTTCCTTCTCTATCTCATTTTATAGATGAGGAAACACTTGTCCAGGGTCACATGGGTAGTAAGTGTCTGGGGCCAGATGAGACTTCTTGATTCCAAGCCTAACACTCTATCCACTGAACTACCTAGCTTCCCTTGTACAAAATAAACACAAGGGAATTTGAAGGGAATACTAACAACAGGAAGAATTAGGAAAAGCCAGGTGAAGGAGGCAATACTTGAACTGAACTTTTCAGGGCTTCCAATAAGCAAATATGTGGAAGGAGAACAGACCAAGAGTGGAGAACTGTGATAAAATAATGGAATTTGGCAGACACCCAGGGGGCCCACCTGATTGATTTAGTATTGTTTGAATTGGATGAGAACGAGAAACTGCCTACCTACTTAAGGATGATTGGATGGAGGCCACACCTGGCCAGCCCTGAGTACTGTGTTGGTGTACTACTGATGTCAGCAAGAGACCACTCTCAACCAACCAACTTGAAGGAGCTTCCCTTTGGGGGAAGGAGAGAGGAACTAGGAAGTGGACTCACGCTCATAGAAGAACTCTCTTTTTGGTGAGGAGGAATCAGCATGGCAGCAGATGGAGAACAAGGGGTCCCTCTTAGTCGTTTGGAGACTGGCTTGGTGGTGAAAGATTTCACGTGGGCTGCTAGGAAAGGAAATTGCTTTCTTTCTCTCTGGCTATACTGAATTAGATCCGAGCTAGGATTTCCATGCTATAAGGAATCTGTTCTCAATCTCTCTCTTCACTAACTTATGATACATATTTTAATAAATCTTTAAAAGTCTAAACTCTTACTGAATTTATCAGTGATTTTAGCCAGCTTCCCCCCAAGACTGGGGGGGGGGCATATTAGAACCCACAATATAGATTTTAAACAACACAGTACTATTGCATAGAGGTCTGGACCATTCATTACTTTGAGGTCTGGAAAGCCTCCTCCATAAAAACTAGAATTGTTTTAAGTAAATTAATTTAACCATCCATCCCATAAAGGGATCTGCCCATAGCATTCTCTCTATATCTTGCTTATTGAAATCCTCTTTCTTTGAGGTTCAGCTAAGGTCCCACCCACCACCTGAAATTTTTCCCTAACATTCTAGTCTCTCCCTCCTCTTTTCTTTTTTTCCCCCTCAGGTCAATCAATCAACAAGCACTAATTAAGCACCTATGATAGCCTGAGCAAGGCACTGGGGATGTGGAAAAAAAAAAAAGAAAGAAAATGGAACCCAAGTTCCAAAGAGGAGCAAACTTGTACTACATGAATACATATAAGTTAGGAGAAAGTCTTCATCATTCTACTTCCCAAAGGGCCATCTCTGATGGGCTTATGTTTCTACAAGTAAGAGGAGAGAGCACTGTCATAAAAAAAACTTAGAGGAGTGAGCACCCAGGAAGAGGGACCAGCCATCAGTGCAAAAGCTGTAAAGGTACCAAGATGTCCTATGCTGGAGGGGATGATTTGTTTGTGCTCTTGCCTTCACCTCTGGCACAAGGCTTCCTGAGCTTTCCTACAGCCCCTGACACTGCTGATCACTTTCATACCACTAATGCCCCCCTTCCTCCCTAGGCTTTCCTGACACCACTCAATCTCTTTTGCTGGCTTATATGCACCCTAATTGGAGATGTAACCAAGAACTGGGCTCTTTTCTCTCTTTCTAAGCTCTATTTCTCTTTGTGCTCTTATAAACAACCAAGGGTTCAATCACCATATGTATACAAACAACTCTCCACACTGCATTTCCAGCCCTCATGTCTCTCCTGAATTCTATTCTCATATCACTAATTGCCCACTCTCCATCTCTGGTTGGATGTCCTGTGGATATGGCAAACTCAACATATCCAAAATGAAACTCATTACCTTCTCCAATTTCACCCCTCTTCCTGATTTCACTCCACAGGGTGCCTCCACTCTTCCAGTCACCCAAGTCTGCATCCTAGAAACCAGCCTCATATTTTTGTATAGCATTTTATATAGATCTATCCTTGCTCCCATCACATTTTATTCTGCATATGCTTGTGTAGACATCACATCTCCCCCTCTTCCCCTATACCCGGACTCAGATTATAAATTCCTTGAGAACGGTATCTTTTTTTTTCATCTCTATTTAACAGTGCATCTGGCAAGACTTGGACTGGCTGTGTTGTGAGAGGGTCTAAGTTGCTAAAGATCCTGGGAGTTGTACTGCAAGATTCAAATAAGAGGACAGAGATTTCCACTATCCTTGCAATTTAAAAAATCTCTCTGGAGAAGGACATGTGGGAAAAGAAACTTGGAGAAAGACAGACAGAGACAAACTGACACAGAGATGACAGCAGCAGGAGCAGCAGCAGAGGCAGCAGCAGCTGAAGGATGCTTTCCAGAAGACTGATTCCAAGCCTTGTAACAGCTGGAGCTCACAGTGTGGTTTATTAAGAGAATTCAACAAGGAGGGACTGAATTATGTCTACTTGAAGAAATTGTAGGAACAATGGTACATCAACCACACAATCGGTTTCTCCTTTCTTTTTAAATTGCCACATGTAACAGGTAGCATGGTTCATTACTGTATTTCATTGCTATTTTAAATTTTGCTTACTTGTTACTTGCATTTTTAAAATAATGGTCTTCTAGATAAAGATAAGATAATTATGCTTACATCCTGAGTTTGTGTTTTTGCTTTAGGGTGATAAGATTGGGGGGGAGGGGAGGAGAAGGAACATGTGGATATTTTGATAACAACAGATTCAACTGGCTAGGAGTCAGCCCTCCTGGATCTGCAATCCATTGATTGCCTGGGGTCTCCAAGCATTTTAACTCTATTAAACATACAAAGAATAATCCGTTCCAATATTATATAAATTATTTGCAAAAACAGGAACAGAAGGGATTCTAACAACTTCCTTCTGTGACACAAATGTGGTTTTGATATCGAAACCATAGAGTTACTCTAGAAAAAGAAAACTACAGAGAAGTATTTTTTCTTCAATTGTTTCAGTCATGTCCAACTCTTCTTGACCCCATTTGGGGTTTTCTTGGCAAAGATACTGGAGTGGTTTGCCATTTCCTTCTCCAGATCATTTTACAGATGAGGAACTGAAGCAAACAGGGTTGTGACTTGCCAAGAGTCACATAGCTAGTAAGTATCTGAGGCTAAATTTGAAATCAGGAAGATGAGTCTTCTTGATTTCAGGCTAGGCACTCTATCCACTGCACTACCTACCTGCATACTTAACCCAAGTTTCAGGGGACTCATGAACTTGGGGAGGAGTAGTGGGGGGAGGGAGCATCTTTGTTTTCACTAACTTCTGATTGAAATGTAGTATTTCCTTCCATTATGAAACTGGCAACAATATGTAGGGGTACATAGTCTTTACCATACTGCTAAAGGGGTATGTGATATGAAACTTCTACTATAGATCAATATCCTTAGTGAATATTAATGCAGAAAAGAAGGATGTCACATCCTGACCACTCCCCAGTGGATGGAGACAGGTGTTGTCAATTCCATTTACTTTCCCTAAAGGCAGGAAGTAAAGATGCTCCTCACCTTAAACCACCCTCCACGGTGTGACCTCTGCTGGGCATTATTTGTATCCCTAGTACCTATAGGGTGACAGAAAACTTTTACTTTAATAAATTTGTGATCTAATCAATGTGGGTACTCCATCAATTGTGCTGAACCCAACCCATCCATGCCTCTTCACCCTGTGCAATTCTTGTCTATTTGCTCTTGTAAATGCTCCCTAAGGCATCCACCCAACATTCTGAAGGCTTTCTTCTAGAGCTCTCATCATAACATGGGTACCAAAAGTACACACAGGCTATTCAGTGGTTAGGCCTCACTCTCACTGCATGACCAGCTAATCCACTTTTGCCATTCATGCATTTTGCACATAGCATCTTTTTTGCTCCTCCTCCTCCTACACACCTCTGATCAATAAGTTTCAGTCTATTCATTTCCACCATGTTCCTCTCTATTGCCCTGTTGGGGGATTGCCAACTTTAATTCTTCATAGACTGTAATATTCCTCAAGTTGCAGCTATATAACATCCTCAGGAGAATATTGATGTTTAAAAAGAAAGAAAGAAAGAAAAAAGACCTTTGCTTTAGGGAGAAGTTTGGAAACATTAAAAGCCCCGAGATAGTTCCTTCAACCAAGAAACTCTCTATAAGTACCCTTCACTCTGCAAGAAATACTGATCCCCCCCCCACCCCGGGGCAATGGGAGTTAAGTGACTAGCCCAGGGTCACACAGCTAGTACATGTCAAGTGTCTGAGGCCTGATTTGAACTCAGGTCCTCCTGAATCCAGGGCCAGTGATCTATCCACTGTGCCACCTAGCTGTCCCTCTGATCTCCTTTTCAAGAAGATTTCCTACATGGTATTTTCCTAATATCAGTGAAATCATAATCCTACAGACTCACACACACACACACACACAATCCAGCCAGTCTGATTCCCTGATTTGCCTGATTGTCATTCAATTATGTATCTAATTCTCTGTTCATTCAAAGTATTCATGTAATAGATAGATGGTAGATAGATATATACATATAAAGTATCTAAAATACATACCCATAGAGGTGTACATATAAGGTATACCAAAAGTCTTAGTGCAGTTTTAAGCTTTGCTAATTTAAAGCTGCACTAAGACTTTTTGGAACACCTATATATATATATATTTATATGTGTACATGTGTATGTATACATAACATAATACCTAACATAACACACAGCTGGATATGTACATAATATATTCATATAAAATATGGAAGAAATTCTATAGGTACAGATAAAGATGTAGAGATATAGATATAGATGAAGCAAGTCTATAGACTGTTCATGCAATTGTTTAATATGGTATTATATATGTGGGGATGAAAGGGACTTTAAAGATCATATATTCAAAGACTCTTATTTTAAAGGTGGGGAATATGAGTCCAAGAAAGGTTAAAAAGCATCCAAGACCTCTCAGGTAGTAAATAGTAGAGCCAAAATTTGAACCCACTCCTCTCATTCCAAATTCAGTACTCTCCCAACTGCCACCCTGCCTATAACTTAGCCAATAGGCATTCTTCATTTACTTGACCATTCCTCTGTGGATAATTAGGTCAAGTTCTTTTGAATGTTTAAGAGGTTTTCAAATATTCTAGGGCTTGATACAATAAGAAAAGCTAATACAAGTATATCCCATTTGTTATTTCCATGGTTTTATAGCAATACTGCTTTTTTCAACATTCAATATTGGTTTTTCCTATTATGAAGTGGAGCTCATCAAGCATTAAGTTGTTCACCTGCTAAGGTCAACATTATGAAATTCAAGAAAGGGTAGGTAAACAGCAGTCATTGCTCTTATTTTATTTTTATTTATTTTTTTTTTTTTAGTGAGGCAATGGGGGTTAAGTGACTTGCCCAGGGTCACACAGCTAGTAAGTGTTAAGTGTCTGAGGCTGGATTTGAACTCAGGTACTCCTGACTCCAGGGCCGGCGCTCTATCCACTGCGCCACCTAGCTGCCCCAGTCATTGCTCTTAAGCAGTCAAATGCCTTATCTAATTATTAATGCTTTTAAATCGATGTTTGGAGACTACTGGTATTTGGGGTGCATTGCCAAATGACTTATAAAAACAAGTTCATAATTTCTTCTATTTATTAAATATTTTACTGAACCTAGGTTTGCATGTGAACATAGAGACAAGCACTAGGGTAAGGCAGCTGCCTAGGGTAAAGCTGTAGTGAAGCAAGTGAAATATTGCTTTATGTAAATGCCATAGATTTAAAAGTGGAAGGAACTTTAGAAATCATCTAGTACAACTCATTTTACAGATGAAGGGAAGGGGAAAGGAAGAAGGGAAGGGAATAAGCATTTACTGATCCTCTACTATGTGTCAGGTACTATGTTAAGCACTTTACAAATATTACCTCATTTGGTCCACACAACAAGCCTGGGAGATAGGTGCTATTATTATTTTGCAGATGATGAAACTGAGGCAAAGGTCAAGTGACTTTTCCAGGGTCATACAACTAATAAGTATCTGTGGCCAGATTTAAACTCGGGTCTACCTGTTTAATAGTTTGAGATTTCAGAGACCAAAAGTAATAAAGTTACTTGTATGCCCAAAGTCAAATAAAAAATAACAGAGGTGACATTCCATCCCATGGTCCTGGTCTGTAGTGCCTGGCTACAAATTAAGGGCACTTTGTAATACATCACCATGTATTTTTCTTTTTTCTTTTCTTTTATCTTCTTTTCTTTTCTTCTTTCTTTCTTTCTTTCTTTCTTTCTTTCTTTCTTTCTTTCTTTCTTTCTTTCTTTCTTTCTTTCTTTCTTTCTTTCTTTCTTTCTTTCTTTCTTTCTTTCTTTCTTTCTTTCTTTCTTTCTTTCTTTCTTGCAAGGCAATGAGGGTTAAGTGACTTGTCCAGGGTCACACAGCTAACAAGTGTCAAGTGTCTGAGGTCGAATTTGAATTCAGGTCCTCCTGAATCCAGGGCTAGTGCTTTATCCACTGCACCACCTAGCTGCCCCACCACGTATTTTTAATGCCAGAAAATTCTGTTCTCTGTGACACATGGGCATTTATTTTAGAATAAATCAAACCTCGCATATGACAACAAAAGCTCAGTCTTCAGTGGACTGTAACATGGAGGGAGCAAAATTTTCAAACATTGCCCAAGATGAACAAAGGCCTGAGTGTGCCTGACAGTGGATGAGATATTAGGCCCAATGTTCTGCCAAATACAAGCTTGGAGATCAACACTGTGCCTCAGTACATTTCCTTTTCTGCCTGGGTTATTCTTCTGGGTTTCCTGTCATATGCTGTTGTGTTTATGAGAAGTGCTAGGTCTCCTAGTCATTCTTCCCCTGGCAGAATTCTCATGGCAAGGCACATTGTCAAGCTGATTAGTTGATAAAGCAGCTTTAGGGAAAGCCAAAGAGAAAACACCAGGCCCTCAGTGCTGTTGCAACATGTTAACATTCTCTGGAAGCAGATTTTGTGGCTCTGACCAATCCAATCCAGGACCTCGTATTTGCTCAGCTTGAACATTTCTGATTGAATCAAATAGCAAACTGTTTCTTGAAGGAAAACTGGGATATCCTTCTTATGACAAAAAGGAAGATCATGGACCTAAAAAGGAGAAAAGGAAAATTAATTTAAATAATTGCATATGCCTTTGTGAAGGACATAAGGGTTTACCCTTGATAGGGTGGTAACCCCCACTCCATCCCACCCCCATCTCCATTCCTCAGAGCTTAGGCTGATTCAGTTTCTTCTATAACCTTGCCTTTCTTTAGAGATTTTATGATTTACTTTATGGATAAAAAGGCAGCCTGTCAGAGGGGATAGCAAGCTGGCCTCAGTCAAGAAGACCTGATTCAAATCTAAACTTGGCTAGATACTGACTATGTGACCCTGGGCAAATCATGTCATCTCCTCAAAACCTCAAACAACTTTCTAAGGCTCTAAGCCAGGGGATTCTTAACCTTTTTTGGGGGGTCATGAACCCCTTTGGCAGCAGGGACTTACAGATCCCCTTCTCAGAATGTTTTTAATGAATAAATAGAATTACTAAAACCCCCAATTGCATTGAAATAAAAATGTATTGTTTCCCCATCCAAGCTCTCAGGCCCCTGAAATCTATTCACAAAACAAAGGGTATGTACATCTCAAGTTAAGAATCCAAGTCAAAGCTACAAAGCAGTTCCCAATATGCATTTCTATAGAGTGTTTCTTCTCTGGAAACACTCCCTAAAATGAAGAAATTAAAGGGTCAGTCCTTCACCCTCTCCCCAGAAAAAAATAAAATAATGGATAAGTAACTAATGTATAAGCTCAGATTTCAGTGTGTGGTTAATTATAAATGAAAAACATATTTCAGCCTCATTTCCTGTCAACTATTTAATTGATTCAAATGTGATTCAGACCTTGAAGCTGCAACAAGATATGTTGTTTCTTGAGTTGCTGCACGTTCATTTTTTGTAATTATTTTAGCATTATCTTTATTTTTTTTTCAGGGCAATGAGGGTTAAGTGACTTGCCCAGGGTCACACAGCTAGTTAGTGTCAAGTGTCTGAGGCTGAACTTGAACTCAGGTCTTCCTGAATCCAGGGCCGCTGCTTTATCCACTGCGCCACCTAGCTGCCCCAAAACTATTTGCTTTCTAAAAAGATGTTTTTAAATAATTATAACTCAGAGGGTCAGCTAGGTGGCGCAGTGGATAAAGCACTGGCCCTAGATTCAGGAGGACCTGAGTTCAAGTCCAGCCTCAGACACTTGACACTTACTAGCTGTGTGACCCTGGGCAAGTCACTTAACCCCCATTGCCCCACTCCCCCCCAAAAAACCCCATCATAAGTAATTATAACTTTCCTGGGGAAACAAAAAACAAAAAACCTCCACTAATTGTAATTAACAATTCTTTGTTGATCATTATTAAGTCAGGAAGACCTAAGCTCAAATTCTACCTCAGACACTTAATATTTGTCTTTTTTTTTTAATATGTCAAGAAGCATTTATCAAGCACTTGCTATGTACCAGGCATCGTATTAAGTGCTAGAGATACAAAGAAAGGCAAAATTGCAAAACTTACTAGTTGTCTTGATCCTGGACATGTCATAATGTTACGGCACAATTGACACAGAAAATACTCAGCCAGGTACTCGAGGTGGAGAGAGAGAGAGTTTATCGGACCCAAAGGGGGTTTCAATCCTCCATCAATGGTTGGGCCAGTCTTATAATCCACCTGGTTATATACAAAAGGAGTAGGTGTGGTATAATGGCAAGTTTATCAAAAGAAGATGAAGTCAGTGGTTAAGGGAGGCTTGGTGTTGTAGCTGGGGTACCTCAAGGTCAGAGCCTGTATGAGACAGACAAAGTCAGAAAGCAGAGATTACAGAGCTGAAGCTGCAGCTTGAAACACAAGGCCAGACAAGATCAGAGGCTATGTGTGATTTTCTACATCAATTTCGCCTTTCTCAGCCTCAGTTTCTTCATCTGTAAAATGGATATGATAAAGGCAACTACCCTTTAATAAGGTTGTTATAAGAACCAAATGAGATAATATTTGTAAAGCATTTTGCAAACCTTAAGGTACTATATAAGTGCTAGGTATTATTGTTATTATGAATTTATGTAGTTTTTTTTTTAAGTGAGGCAATTGGGGTTCAGTGACTTGCCCAGGGTCACACAGCTAGTAAGTGTTAAGTGTTGGAGGCTGAATTTGAACTCAGGTACTCCTGACTCCAGGGCTGGTGCTCTATCCACTGTGCCACCTAGTTGCCCCATTTATGTAGTTTTTAAAGGGCATATTAATTCTAAATTTATTTAAGAAATTTACTTGAGCATCTGCTTTGTGCAAGGTCCTATGCTAGCTCTGCTTCTTGGGGAACTTTTAAAAGATGACGAAGTGACCCTTTCCTTGGGGGGAGAGGAGAGGGTTTATAATCTAGTAGTGGCAATAGGCAAGTATGCAAATAACTATAAAGTAATTCAAGGCAGAATGTGAAAGATGCCCGAAAAGAGATATAAAGTCCTTAGGTAGCTCAAAGGAGTGAAAGAACATATTTGATTGCAGAGAATAATAATAACTCACATTCACACAGGTTTACATTATCTTGGTTTTATCTTCACCACAATCCTATGAGGTAGGTGCTATCATTATCCACATTGAAAAGACTGAGGAAAGTGAGCCTCAGAAAGGTTGACTCATGGACAAAAGCAGAATTGAACAAAGTCTCAAAGGCTGGGCAGGATTTCAGTAGGCAAAGATGGTGCCTTGTGGAGCAGTCAAGAGAGAGAAGGTGTTCAAGGCAGAAGGAACAGCTTGAGCAAAATAGTAGAGATAGGAAAAAATTGATATGGTGGGAAAATGGGGTACGGGTTGGGGGTGGACCATCTGCCCGTGAAAAGTTCCTTTAGTGAGAGAGGACCATCCCCCACTGGTGGTAGCTGGGGGAATTGGGTGAGGAGTGGAGGACCATCCCCCACTGGTAGTGACTAAAGGAATTGGGTGAGGGGTGGCTACAGATCCCTCTTCAGAACACAAAGGCCGCAGCCACACCCAAATTTATCTCCCCAGGGTAAGGGAGACCAGAATGAAGGGTAGGAATCCCAAGCTAGCTCAGTCCAATTTGGTTCAGTTTATCTCTCTAGGCGTTATCTGTCCTCTGGTTTAATTTCTCAAGGAGAAGATTCCTTGGTGTGTCCCAGAGAACTTCTGGGGTGCTCTGCACCCCATGACAAAATGAACTATCTTTGGTGAATTGAAAGTACAGTCTGGTTAGAATGGTGGGAGTACAGGAACAAAGGATGGTAAGATAGGAAGAAAAAAGTTGGAGCCAGAGCACAGAACACTTAAATGCCAGGATCAGGAGTTTGGAATTTATTTGCTGGGCAATAGAGAGACATGGTAGATTTACGAGAAAGGTAGTGACATTGTTAGTGATGTTTTAGGTATGTTGCTGTAGCAATAGCTTGTAAGAGAGATTAAAGTGGAGAAGAGTTAAGTTAGAGGGACCAGTTAGGAGACTATCACCCAGCTCCAAATCATAGATCAATGGATTTTGAGCTGGAAGAGATCTTATAGGTCATTTGGTAAATATCAACTCCTTTATTTTTCAGATGAAGAAATTAAAGCCAGAAAAGGTAAAATGATTTGCCTCTTTTTATATTCTCAATTGTTAGCACAGTGCTTGGCATACAGTAGATGCCTAATAGATATTTATTGAATTGAATTAAACAGAATTGTCTAAGAATATACTGGAAGTAAGGAAAAGGTTAAGAGATAAAGAAGGACTGAACTAGTATAATTATTATGGAAATGGCAAGAAGCAGCTGGATTTTAGACATATGCTCCCTGTAGAGGAAAAGCATTCCTACCACTGTGGTACACTGGAAAGACAGAATGATACAATAGAAAGGTTACAGAATTGGACCTAGAGGCCCAGGTTCAAATCCTGGTTTTGCCACTTAACTGCTAATGACTTAGGGAAGTTATCTTATTCTCTGGGCCTCAGTTTCTTCCTCTGTAAAATGAATAAGTTGGACTAGATCTCTGCTAAGGTCCTTCCAAGTTCTAAATCTAGGATCCTATTATTGTCATCTCCCTTATCCTGTTATTGTTGTTTTGATCTTTTTTTTTAAAGAACATATCCATCCCCCTCCAATTTTAATGCTGCTCCACTTTCTGAAATACACAGGGTATGCTTTCACCAAAGGGACTCTTAATGATGATAACATTTCATTTGGCATATGAATTAGACAATATGGTACTTTCTACAAACCTTTTTTAAAAAAACTCATTCTTCTCACCCGCCCCCACCTTGGTACTGATCATTTTCACCACAGAAATCCAGCTATTCTCTTTGTAGGCATAGTAAAAAGCTTTAGTGATACCATATGCCTCATTAATCACTTGTCAGCCACTGCCTTTCCTTTTTGTTTTCTGGAATGCCTTGATCAAGCATAATGGTATCAATCACAATAGAACTCCTTTAAATAGCATTTTAAGGTTTAAAAAGAACTTTCCTTTCAACAATGAAGTGGGGTGGACAGTGCAAGTTTTGTTTTTCCCATTGTACAAATGAGAAACCTAAGGAGGTAGGATGGTCAACCAGACAGAGTGTTAAAGCCAGGAATGTGCCAACTCTTCTAACTGGAAGAGCAACACTTTTTAAAAATATGTAATTTTAATTTTATGTCCCTTTTATCAATTAACAAGCATTTATTTTCTCTCCTCCTCACCCTTACACGTGTGTGCACGCACACACACACATGAACTCCCTGAAATAAATGTGAAAAGTCAAGCAAAATCAATTCCTGTTTTGGACATGTTCAAAAATATATGTCTCATTCTTCATCTTGAGGAAAAGCAGCACTCCTTATACTCCACCGTGCTTCTAGACATGCCTCAGTTTCCCCTTGTAAATCTTCGCAATTCACAGCCATTCCAATGACTTTGCATCAATCGCTGGCAGAACAAGAGCAGCCTTAATTTTAGTTCCTCATTTGACAGTCACAGTAGGTGGTAAGTTCTCAATCCATGGATTGGGCTTTTCCCCTAAGTCTTCTTTCTGTCTGGCTTCCAACAGCACAATGATCCTCTGTTGTACAAATTGGATATTTTTGTATTGTCTGAAGACGGAAAAAAAAAGCTTTCATGTTTATAATTCTGAAACTTTTCAATTCTTCAACAAAACTTCGTCCTCGTAGTGTACTGCTCTTCCCTGCATGTATATAAAAGTAGTTATAATTAGCCTCTGGCTTTGTATCTACCACAAAGTGAAAAGAAAATGAACATGGTCTGTGGATTTGGAACAACAAGGCAGCCTGTGTAATTTAGGCCAAAATAATCTATTTTCCTCAACAATGGAGATAGCATTTAACTTGTTGTTTAAATTTTCCAAATATTCCAACTGTCCACTTCTTTTTAACCTCACAGAATTCAACAAGTGTTAGTTAAGCACCTCCTGTGTGTTGGCACTATGCTATGTACTGGAGATAAAAGATTAAAAACAGGGCCTCCCATCAGGGAACTTTCATTATACCCTAGCTATTCAACACGTACACAGATAAATAAATACAAGATAACCCCATAAAGAAGAGATGCCTAAAAGTTGGCTTTTCTGTATACTTATATAGTTTTTTGTTTGTTTGTTTGTTTTTTTCTGGGGCACTGAGGGTTAAGTGACTTGCCCAGGGTCACACAGCTAGTAAGTCTCAAGTGTCTGAGGCTGAATTTGAACTCAGGTCCTCCTGAATCCAGGGCCAGTGCTTTATCCACTGAGCCACCTAGCCGCCTCCTACACTTATATAGTTTTGAAGGAAATAATGTAATCCTATTACTTGTTCTTTGGAGCTATTTGTCAAGCTTGTAGATCTTGGCCATTTTGACATTCAGAGTTTATCATAACTAGATTCTTTGAACAGTGACCACTTTTATCTTGACCTTTGAATGTCTTCATTATTTAGTGTTTGCCTCTCGGTATGCTACTTTTTACCTTGGGTATTAATAACCTTTTCCTCTCTGTGGGCCATTTCAAGATGATAGTGACGGGGGACAAAGAGAAGAGTGCAGTGTATGTACTGGACCATCGCCATTCAGTGCTCAGAAAACTTACCTCCAACCTGTCTCTACACAAATGGAGATTGGAGTAGACAAGGCAGTGAGTCAGTCAATAAGCACTTATTAAGTGGTTGCTATGGTGCTAGGCACTGTGCTGAGCACTGGGGATACAAAGGAAGTCAAAAGACTGAGGAAAGTAATAGGAATGGGAAATAGAGGTAAAAATACCTGAGGCACAGGGACAGCTAGGTGGCGCAGTGGATAAAGAACCAGCCCTGAATTCAGGAGGACCTGAGTTCAAATCCAGCCTCAGACACTTGACACTTACTAGTTGTGTGACCCTGGGCAAGTCACTTAACCCTCATTGCCTACCAAAAAAAATACCGGAGGGTGAGGGGGATTGGCTGTAAGATTTAAGTAATGGTTATATCTCAAACAGGGCTCACCTCGCACACATTGGGAGTTATGTTCATATAGTCAAAAGAACTGTGTATTTGTTAGAGGACCTGGTTTCTAATCCTAGCTCTTCCACTGAATAGCCATGGCCTTGGGAGAATGACTTAACCTTTCTAAGCCTTTATTTCCTCATTTGTAAAATGATATTTACGCATCCAACCACACTAGGTCGCTGTGAAGAGGTGATGATTTTTTTTTTTGGCGGTTCAATGAGGGTTAAGTGACTTGCCCAGGGTCACACAGCTAATTAGTGTCATGTGTCTGTAGCCAAATTTGAACTCAGGTCCTCCTGAATCCAGGGCTGGTGCTTTATCCACTGCGCCACTTAGCTGCCCCAAAGAGCAGATGATATTAAGGTACATAAAGTATTTTATAACTCAAATTTCAGTCCTTCAACAATTTGTAATTTTATCCATGTGAGAATTCTTTATCTCCCTCCCTCCAGATCTAGAGTTCCTAAGTAGAATGTAAGCTTCTTAAGGGCAAACTTCTTAGTAGATTACCTTAGCAATTTGATATGGTTGGAAATTTTACCAAGTGATCAAACTTTTATGATGAAGCTCTCTGAACTTAGATGGGCTGTTCCTCAGACAACAGAAACAGCCTCTCTTATTGCCAGTCTTATTCTTGTAGAATGTGCAAGAACCTGTACTTTGCTGAGATAGGTTTGGGTGTGAACAGGGCCCTATCTTTTACCATTTTTTATATCCCCAGCACTTAGCACTTAGCATGCCTGGGAAATAGTAGGTGCTTAATAAATGCTAATTGACTGACTTGGAAGTTGATTAGATATGCACAGTCAGGAAGAGTGAGGAGTCAAATATAATGCTATTTTTGTGAACTTGGATACTGGAGGGATGGTTCTACCCTTACTAAAAACAAGAAAGATTGGGGGGCAGCTAGATGGTTCAATGGCTAAAGCACTGGTCCTGGATTCAGGAGGACCTGAGTTCAATTGTGGCCTGAGACCCTTGATAACTTACTAGCTATGTGACCCTGGGCAAGTCACTTAATCCTCATTGCTCCACAAAAAAAAGAAGGAAAATAAAACCAAGAAAGATTAACAGAAATGGGAAAGATTCCTCTCCCCCAGGGAGATTATTATTCTCCGAAAGCCATTATTCTTTCATAAATGGATTATAGTGTCCTCTTCTTTTTCAGTACAGATTTTTATTTACATTTTTTGTTCTTATACAACCCCCATCCCTCTTTTTCTGCCCCACCCCAGAAACCATCTCTCATAACAAATAATTTTTTGGGGGGGGGGTGAGGCAATTGGGGTTAAGTGACTTGCCCTCATTGCCCTGCAAAAAAATTTTTTTAATTAAAATTAAAAAGAAAGAAAGGGGGAAAATTGCAGCAAAACCAATCAATACTCTTCCTCTTCTTTAATATTTTTGTTAGGACTGATATACACTCTCAAGCTCAATCACTTCCAAAGCTTTAATCTTTACCTCCCTCAGGGGAATCATAACTGAGCTCATCAGATATCACAGCTGCCAGAACTTCATCATCAGTGTCTCTGAAAGGCTGGTGTCACTCTTTAGGGATTGGTACCAGACTCAGAACACATTCAGGCTCAGGACTCAAAGCACCAGAAGGCCACCTACTCTTTCCCCACCTGGCTCCAGAGCCTACTCTCTCCATGTTCCCAAGTCATCCAGGGATCCATGCCCAAACAATGCTTCCCTCTCCCCCTCACAGCACACACTGACTCAAAACCCACTACCAACACCCTGACTCATACCTCCTCAGCCTGCGAACATGGGAAGCTAAACATTGTCTTTGCTTCCACATGCCTCTGACATTCCATCCAAAGCACCCATTCTCCAGTTCCATATAATATCTGTTACAGGCAACAATGTTTCTTTTTAGCCCAGAGATAATAATGGAGAACATTTATATAGCACTTATTCCATGCCAGGCATTGTGCTAAGCTCTTTGCCACTATTGTCTTATTTGATCCTCACAAAGACCCTCAGAGGTAGGTGCTAGTAAGCATATGAGGTCACATTTAAATTCAGGTCTTGCTGACTCTAGGCCAGGTACTCTATCCATTGTGCCACTTAAGGCCTTTGGATCCTCTTCAACCTTTTAAGGCAGCTGTCTGCCTTTCCTGGAAAGGCTTAGAGCAGGGGGTTTATAACCTTTTTTCTTTTTCTGTCACAATCCCCTTTGGTGAATAATCTGGTGAAGCCCATGGATGTCTTCTCAGAATAATGTATTGAAATGCATGAAACAAAATACATAGTATTACAAAGGAAAACAATTGTATTTGAAATTGATTATTAATTAATAGTTGAGTTTAATAATCATTGCAACCAATTTCTAGAGCTTAGATTTGGATTTATTTTGTATAGGCCTCGGTAGAAAAGTTTGTAAGAAACTTGGCAGGAGACTGTGCATGCAACTAAAACTGGACTTGCCTCTTTAGGGAGATAACGAAGATGGATGGAAGATGATTCAGCCTGGTCAGGAGATGTTTTTCCTAGCACTGGATTTCTCTGGTATGGGGAGGGAAGGGTATAGGGTTGGGGACTTTTCAGATAATGTTCAACTCTGTGTTTTCCCTGTTACTATGGATTCTGGAGACACATGCTCCAGTTCTGCAAGTCGTCATAATCATGGACCAATCACAATCTTAGTTTAGTTGGCACCAGTGAACTTTATGTAATGAACTTAGTAACCAAACTGTATAAAAGGCTTCTCTGCTGTAAGTTGTGTCTTTGGTCACTGAGGGGCTACTGAACTCTATTATTGGTCATTTCTAGCCTTGCCAGTAAATGCTCCAACTTTTGTTTTTGTTTTTAAAGGTGAAGCCCTCTCTCGTCTAGGGTCTTCTCTTCTTCTGGGCTCCTTCTTTTTTTTTTTTTTGGTGGGACAATGGGGGTTAAGTGACTTACCCAAGATCACACAACTAGTAAGTGCCAAGTGTCTGAGGCCAGATTTGAACTCAGGTACTCCTGAATCCAGGGCCGGTGCTTTATCCACTGTGCCATCTAGCTGCCCCTGCTCCAACTCTTATAGCTCAGTTTCTCTTCGTTCTCAGATTTTTGTCGTGACAACATTGAAATACAGTCATCAAATATATGTATATTTAAAAACTAGTTCACAGTGCCCAGGTTAAGACCCCTGGCTTAAAGTATAGATCTGGTGACAAATTATGTCTGTTTTCTGAGGCTAAGAATGTACTAGTAGGCTGATCACAGAAGACTGACCACTTGGTGATAAATTCTCTGGCCATGGTAACACATGAAACAAAGAAAAAGACAGAATCCCCCTTTGTTTTGTGAGGTTCCCTTCCACTTCTATGGAAGAGATAGTGGTAGAGAAGTATGTTGAGTGAGTATGCTATGACATATAGCTTTTAGATTATCTATAAACATTAATTCAGCTGGCACTTTCTTTTTTTTTTTAATTTTTTTTTTTTGGCTGGGCAATGGGGGTTAAGTGACTTGCCCAGGGTCACACAGTTAGTAAGTGTCAAGTGTCTGGGGCCAGATTTGAACTCAGGTCCTCCTGACTCCAGGGCCAGTGCTCTATCCACTGCACCACCTAGCTGCCCCAAGTTAGCACTTTCAATGTGAGTTCCTGGGCTAATGACCAAGGAATGGACATTTCACTGGGGGAACTGAATCCTATCCATCTTGACATCTTCAGCATAAATGAAACCAGAGAACAAAAGCTTATAATCTTAGCAGCTAACATTTATATGGTGATTATTATTTGCCATGTACTATATCAAGTGCTTTACAATTATCTCATAACTGCCCCATTTAGTTGCAACTAAATGGATGGATTACTCATAGGTTTTCCTTATAGAGGCAAGTAAAAGAGTTAGTTTTGTTCTATATCCAAAGACAATAAGAAATATCATTTTATAAGACATTTGGTCATCTCATTTTGCAGTGTTCATCACTAGTGCAAAAAGACTGTTATGAAAATGATTGCAATTTAAAATTGGAACACTAATGCATTGTTGGTGGAGCTGTGAACTGATCCAACCATTCTGGAGAGCAATTTGGAATTATGCCCAAAGGGCTATAAAGCTGTGCATACCCTTTGACCCAGCAATACCACTTTTGGGTCTTTTTCCCAAAGAGATCATGGAAAGGGGAAAAGGACCCACATGCACAAAAATATTTATAGCTGCTCTTTCTGTGGTGGCAAGGAATTGGAAGTTGAGGGGATGCCCATCAATTGGGGAATGGCTGGACAAGTTGTGGTATATGAATGTAATGGAATACTACTGTGCTGTAAGAAACAGGAGGATTTCAGGGAAACCTGGAGGGTCTTGCGTGGGCTGATGTTGAGTGAGATGAGCAGAACCAGAAGAACGTTGTACACAGTATCATCAACATTGTGTGTTGATCTACTGTGATGGACTATATTCTCACCAATGCAATGGTACAGAAGAGTTCCAGGGAACTCATGATGGAGGAGGATCTCCAAATCCAGGAAAAAAAAAAAAGAACTGTGGAGTATAGATGCTGAATGAACCATACTATTTCTTTTGTTTTTGGTGCTGTTGTTTTTCTATTTTGAGATTTTTCCTCATTGCTCTGATTTTTCTCTTATAACATGACTAATGCAGAAATATGTTTAATGTTTTATATATATATATACACATATATATATTATAAAACCTATATCAGATTACCTGCTGTCTGGGGGAGGGGGGAGGGAGGGGAGGGAGGGAGAGGAATCTGAAATTGGAAAGCTTGTGTAGACAAAGGTTGAGAACTATCTTTATATGTAATAGGAAAAAAATAAATAAAATACTTTATTTTAAAAAAAAGAAAATGAATACAATTTATGCTACCATCATTATTTGCAGAAAATGAGGTAGAAAAAAAATCTTTTAAAAACTTAGTAAGAATCTATATGGAGAACCACTCCAGTATCTTTGCCAAGAAAACCTCAAATGGGGTCATGAAGAGTCAGACAGGACTAATCAACTAAACAGGAATAACAAGATTCTCCAAATCAAATCATGCTTGGTGACTTTAATGCAAAAGTAATGACAGTGAAAACTTTAAAAAATATTGTTCAATAGTAAAGAATGAACAACACCAGAAGTACATAGGCTAAACAGAAGCTCATGGCTGTGTATCATAAATAAAATCAGTTCTCAAGAAAAAAATATCTGAATTTGGTGAACATGCTAGGTGTCAAATATCACAAAATAGAATGGGTTACGATGAGAGATTTATATATTCATCAAGCATTTATTAAATGCCTAAAAATTCCAGGATACAGAGAAGAAAAAACACAACTATCTTATGGTCCTGAAATTAGCTTCTGTTCTATTAAGTGAAAACACAGAAAATTAAATATAAAATATAAGCAAAGTAAACACAAAGTAATTTCTGAGAGGAGGGCACAAACATCTAGAGGGAGGAATCAGGATACACTGCTAGTAGAGAACAAACTCTAAAAGAAGCCAGGGATTCCCTAAGTTAGAGGTAAAGAGAGAGTGTATTCCAGACACAGGAGACATCCTGTGAGGGGAGATGGAATTCACTGTATACAATGAAGAGAAAGTAGGCCAATTCAGCTGAAAAAATACTGTGTGTAAGGACCAGTTGTATGCCCAAAGCCCAGAAAGGCAACATGAAGGCAGAAACCTGGCTGACTAGAAGAATGGTTTAATTCTCAACAAAAATGGGGAAGTTAGGAAGAGGGGATAATTTTTGGGGAAAAATCTGATTTATTCATTATTTATGTCTGAGACATTGCTATATCAGTTGTATATGTACAATCAGACCACCAACTTATTATAGCAAAATATACATTAATTCAAAACAGAAGAATATATAAAAATGAGGAAAGGATAGAGCTTGCAATTAGAATCAATCAATAAACATTTATGAAGCACTCATTATGTGCCAAGAACTATGTTAGGTACTGAGGATACAAAAATTTTAAAATGAAATAATATCCCCTCTCACTGAGCTTGAATTCTATTGTGGGAAGATAACACACACATACATATAAATATACACACATGTGGATATATGTCTCTCTATATAATCATATTTCATATAAATGCATTAGAATAAATGCAAAATAAATAACTACTCCAACTTACCCTATGCAAATTAAAGATGTTGAAAAATGAGAAATGCATAGAAGTGAGAGTCCAAGAGAATCCTGGAACTTCCTCAACAAGCAAACAATTGATCTACTTGCCAAGATAAAAGGCATGGGAGACAAGGGGAAATAGTAGTTTATAATTCATTTGTAAAATCTTGAGGAAAAGGGTGATGGAAGATCAAAGCATATATACACTTAATTTGGGAAAGTCTTATTGAAGTCTTCATAAAACATCTCTACCTCCTTATCGTCTACAACAGATGTTAGTGCATAAACTGTGATTATCTTCCTCGGGGTCATTTTACACATGTTCATCACATGTATCATTATATGAGAGGACCAAGTATCCCATGAAATTTTGAATTCAATAGACACAAAAAGGTTTGTTTGTTTGTTTTTTGGGGGGCCAAAATAACCTATTTTCCTTAACAATGGAGATAGCTTTTAACTTCTTGTTTAAATTTTCCAAATATTCCAACTGTCCACTTCTTTTTAACCACACAGAATTCAACAAGTATTAGTTAAGCACCTCTTATGTGTTAGCACTGTGCTATTTATTGGAGATAAAATATTAAAAACAGGGCCTCCCATCAGGGAACTTTCATTATACACTAGCTATTTAACATGTACATAGATAAGTAAATACAAGATAATCCCATAAGGAAGAGATGCCTAAAAGTTGGCTTTTCTGTGTACTTGTATAGTTTTTTGTTTGTTTTTGTTTTGTTTTGTGTGTTTTTTCTGAGGCAATGAGGGTTAAGTGACTTGCCCAGGGTCACACAGGTAATAAGTGTCAAGTGTCTGAGGCTGGATTTGAACTCAGGTCCTCCTGAATCCAGGACCTGTCAGTGCTTTATCCAGTGAACCACCTAGCTGCCCCCCCAATTTTTTTTTAAAGAACAAAAAAAAGGACTGTATATGAAACCATAAACTTCTTTGCTCCACTTCTAGTACTTTCCTTCTGAGATTACTTTGTATTCACACCATATGTGTATAATTTACATGTTGTCTTCCCCCATTGGACTGTGAGCTTCTTGAGGGCAGAGATCATATTTTTGTCTCTCTTTGTTTTCCCAGTGAATAGCACAGTGTCCAGCACATAGTAAGCATTAACAAATATTTGTTGAGTGACCATCATATAATCTGTTTATTAAAAGTGTATATCAAATTTAATGAAGTAGTAACAAAATTTCTGGGTTTCTGTCATCTGCATTTGGGGGAGGGGAATGTGTGTGCATATTTTAAATATTTTAATGACCTTTTCTTTTTCAAGTGATGTTTCTTTTTTCCTATGGATGTAGACTACATAATAAAACCAGATCCACTGACTCCCGTTATTTGCCTCTCTATGGAGACTCTGTGAGGTGTCCTTATACTTTAAGATAACCTCCTCTTATCTTTTGGTTTCATTCATGGTGAGCATATCAAGATTGCTATAATTCAGTTCTTCTAGTAAGTTCTCTTCCTGCTGGTCAACATACAACCGCGGTTTTCAAAGTGTTGTCTGGGGACCTTTGGGGATCACCAAGACCCTTTCAGGGAGTCCTTGATGTCAAAACTATTTTCATAATAATACTCAGATGTTTGAATTAAAAATACAATAAATATTTATAGATAAATAAAAAGGCCTCTGGGTAGTCCTCAATAATTTTTAAGAATATAAAAACTTTTTGAGACCAAAAAGTTTGAGACCTGCTCAGGGTTTAAAGCAGGGAAATGTGTACACAACATCTTTTAAAGTTTAGTCTGCATTATCACTGTTTCCTCCATCACCTTTTTAAGTCTAGACAAGCAACAAAACCATAAATCAAGCCCTGATTTTTAGTGCTTGCAGATTTTCTTACACTGAAAATGGCAATCTGGCAAAACCCATGGACCCACTTTCTCAGGATAATGCTTTTAGGTGCATAAAAAAGTGCATAAGATTACAAAGGAAACCAACTATATTGAAATACAATTATCAAAATATTTTTAAACACAAGTTCACAGAAACCCAGGTTGAGAACACTTGACCTAAAGGAAATAACTTGCCCAGAGTCCCACAAGCAGGAAGTGTCTTGGAATTCTCACAAAGACTTTTTTCCCTGGCATTTAAGGCCTCTCACCTCAACTTTCTAGCTTTCTCATATACTACTTCACTTCACACATTTTTTAAAAATTTTTTAATTTTTTGCAGGGCAACTGGGGTTAAGTGACTTGCCCAGGGTCACACAGCTAGTAAGTGTCAAGTGTCTGAGGCCAGATTTGAACTCAGGTACTCCTGAATCCAGGGCCAGTGCTTTATCCACTGCGCCACCTGGCTGCCCCTACTTCACAATTTTATATTACAGTTTAATAACAGCACTTTGCTACCTCTGATCTCACTATACCTTTCTTCCCTCTGTGCCTTGAATCACCTCTTCCTTCATATCAGACTGTTGAAATCTGGCCTTTCTAGCAAGGTCTAGTTAAGGTTCCACCTTCTCCATGAAGTTTTCCACAATCCAGCTCCCATCTCAATCAAGTGTTTGTATCTTTATATCAGACCTCTCGTGCCACTCTATTTGGATTTCCCCCTATATATTTAGCATATTGTAAATTACAGCAGTTACATGTTTAATAGTCTTCTCTATAATCACCAGGTTATTGCCCTTCTTATGCTAGGGAGTGTTTTATTTCATTTTTCTATATCCAATAAACTGCTCTGCTTGGTATCCACTTAAGGGACATTATACTTCCCCTAGAATAAGATCACCCCCAGAAATCTTATCCTCGTTGAGATTGATTCAGCTGTGATACTCAACCCCATCTCAGCATCCTGAGTTGCCTCTCCCCTATGACTGAAGGGTGGAGGAACAAAGTCTTCCGAATGTCTCCTTTTAGAGAGGCTTCAGTCATTTCCAGTTAACTTCACCCACAGCTGCTTGCTTGGTTTCAGCTCCATGAACTTGGTTTCAAGTCCATGAGGGCAAGGACTACCTTGGGTTTTTTTTTGTCTTGTTTTAATCCTCAGTGCTTATCACAGTGCCTGGCACATAGTAGGTGCTTAATAAATATTTATTGACTATTGACCAACACCTAAAAAGATATATTGCACATAATAGGCACTGAAATGCTTGGTGAAATGGATTAGAATGGTAAAAATATTTTATCTATGTTTATATAAAAACATTGGCACTTAAGGGTTATTTTGGAAAGTATGTTTTTATTACTTTAAAAATCACCTTTAAAGTGGTCATTTATTTTATGGACATAATTATAGTTAAATATAAAAATATGTAGAGCTAAATGATGGAACATTATTGAAATCTTGGAATGTCTGTGAAGAATGGCTATTTCTAAATGTTAAGTGTTTGACATTGTAAATGGTATTCGTAATTATAATGTAGAACGTGATAAACAGTTTATGGTACCACAGATCTAATGGCAAAATAAATTTACCATGACTATGGTCAGCTGCAAGAATAAAGTAATTTAGGGATGAAGAATAATAGAAAAAGAGTCTTAGAAGAAGCCATTGTGGTTCAGGGTTTTTCGGATATGACAAAACTTATTACTTTCTTTTCCCTTAGCTCAATTATATTCCCTTCCAAAGGTAGAAGAAAATGAAACTTTGTTGCCCATTCCCAGAAGCCAAACTCTTGGACAATGGCCTGGCTATAAGTTAATCCTGGACTTGTAGATGTAATCAAATGAGGCCATAGGGGAGACAGGGAGTAGAAGTAAGAGATGAGTCCATAGTCCAAGGGAGATCATATACTTAGCAGATCATTGCTGTTCCCAAGCAGAATGATAATGAGACTTTGGGGAAGAGAGTAGGAAGGCCCTAGATCTGCTGTCATATGCATTATTTTAGGTAGAAGTATTGCTGCCACGGGGTGAGTTTCCATTTAGGAAATCATGCTAATGCTGGCAATGATACTTAGATATATCTTACTACTTTTCCCAAAATGTTACATTTAAACCAAACAGCTGGACTTCCTGTCCTCCCTTCCCTAACCATTACCACTAAACCAAGAGAAGGTAACCAAATAAAGTCAGACACAGGTGTGCCAAAATTTATTAGACAGAGGTGGAGCCAACATAGTAGAGTAGCAGGAAGCAGCACAGTGAACTACCCGCTCCTATACCCCAAACAAATTTAGAAAATGCACCAGACCAAATCCTAAAAGAGAAATTCAAGGAAAAAAAAATCAGAGTCAGTTTTTTTAGTACAGAGTAGCTTAGGGAAGCAAACAGAGAGGTCTGTGGACACTGGGGATGAGGTGTAAACAGGAACACTAGAATATTCCAGTACCCACAAAGACATTGTGCACCAGGGTAAGTGGAAGTCCCAGACTCATTTAGGCACCCACAGATGTAAGCCAAGCACTGCAATGGGAACAGGTGGTACCTGGTAATTTTGTTGTCTACTTCCCAGCTCTGGATCACAGATCCAGAGAGAAATGTGGAAGAGACCTGCACCCCACTCCCACCCCTTGGGCTGTGTATGGAGAGAAGAGCTGATTCAGAAGCAAGCTGTAAGGGTATGGCTGAGATCTCAAGAGAAGAGCTGGGTCTCAGTTCTAGCATCTAGCTCAGTCTGAAGTCTGCAAAAGAATAACCAGGGTAGGAACTCCAGACCAAAGGGAAGTCTATAGTTCTTTTACTCTGGACCAGCAGAGCTTCCTAAATGACTATTAATGGCTGAGCCCAGCAGGAGTTTTATTGTTTCTTAGACTCAAACCCAGGTCAGGAAGCTATAAAGCTCTGGGGAGTGGGGGAAGTGATGGGTGGGCATTGGAAATCAGTCTTAACCCTAATCAGACCACTTTGGAAGCACTGAAAGTTTACAGGTCCTTAGCCTGAGCTATCCCTGAGATCCTGAAACAACACAATACTCAGTATTCTAAGACCAGCCCAGATATTCCCTCTAAAAGTACACAGAACCTGACCTTAACATCCATTCCAAAATCAGGAAGTAAGCTGAAAGAATACACAAACAAAATATCCAACCTTACAAAGCCATTATGGTGACAAGAATGTTGAGACACAAACAAAAAGAGAATGTTTCAAAAATATCTACAAACATTGCCTCAGATAAAAACACAGCTTGGGTACAAACTCAACTAGAATTTCAAGAAGAGATGAAGCAAACTTTATTTTAAAAGAGTTTAAAATGTTTTTATTAATGGAGTGAGCATGCTTGAGGAAAAGTGGAAAAGAAATAAGAGCTCTGGGGGAAAAAAAAGATTGGAAAGGGAATTAACAGTTGAATGCAAGGGTACAAAACTTTGCCCCATCAACAAACTCCCTAAAAATTAGGAAGGAGCAAACAGAAGTCAATAACTCCACGAGACAAAAAGAAATATTAAAACAAAAGTCAAAAGGCTGAAAAAACAGAAAGAATATAAAAAACTGACCTAGAAAATAAGTTAAGAAGAACATTTAAGAATCATTATACTATCTAAATGCCATGACCAAAAAAAAAATGTTAAAGACCTAGACATTCCATTTCAAGAACTCTTAAAGGAAAATGCCAAGATCTCTTAGAACCAGAGGACAAAATGGAAATAGAATCTACCAGCTGCCTTCTGAAACAAATACCCACATGAAAACTTCCAAGAACATTAACCCAAATCCCGCCCCCCTCTGGATTTTTAAGTAGCTCCTTTGCTCTAATTTGAGCAGGACCGCCTTCATAGAGGCAAGTAACTCACTAACATGTAATAATTATTTGGAATGACTATTAAAAAAAAAACAATGTACAATCAGAGTCCTGTAGAACTTTGGGGATGTTTGCCTCCAACATCATCACTTGCTCATCACCTTCACCATTCCAGTTTTTAAATCCTGAGTCAAGTGCCAAAAAAAAAAAATAAATAAAAACAAATAAAGCCATGCCAATCTCATCTCTTTTTTTTTTCCTGGGCAATTAACATGTCACACACTTTGACCAAAAAAAAAAACAGAACAAAAAAAAAACACAAAACACAAACAGTCCATTTAGAAGCATTTTAGGTGGACAATGGAGGGCCCAGATTCATCATACTCCTGCTTGCTGATCCACATCTGCTGGAAGGTGGAAAGAGATGTCAGGATGGAGCCTCCGATCCAGACAGAGTATTTGCACTCAGGTGGGGCAATGATCTTGATTTTCATTGTGCTGGGGGCTAGGGCTGTAATTTCCTTCTGCATCCTGTCAGCAATGCCTGGGTACATGGTGGTACCACCAGACAATACAGTATTGGCATAGAGATCCTTTTGGATGTCAACATCACACTTCATGATTGAGTTGAAGGTAGTTTCGTGGATTCCACAGGATTCCATACCTAAGAAAGATGGTTGGAAGAGAGCTTCTGGGCATCGGAACCTCTCATTGCCAATTGTGATAACCTGACCATCAGGGAGCTCATAGCTCTTTTCCAGAGAAGAGCTAGAAGCAGCAGTGGCCATCTCCTGCTCAAAGTCTAGGGCGACGTAGCACAGCTTCTCCTTGATGTCACGCACGATTTCCCTCTCAGCTGTGGTAGTGAAACTGTACCCTCTCTCGGTCAGGATCTTCATGAGGTAGTCCATCAGATCACGGCCAGCCAGATCCAGATGGAGGATGGCATGGGGAAGGGCATAACCTTCATAGATGGGCACGGTGTGGGTCACACCATCACCGGAGTCCATCACAATACCAGTGGTACGACCAGAGGCATACAGGGACAGCACAACCTGGATGGCAACGTACATGGCTGGGGTGTTGAAGGTCTCAAACATAATCTGAATCATCTTTTCTCTGTTGGTTTTGGGGTTCAGGGGGGCTTCTGTAAGCAGCACAGGGTGCTCTTCAGGGGCCACACGGAGCTCATTGTAGAAAGTATGATGCCAGATCTTCTCCATGTCATTCCAGTTGGTGACGATACCATGTTCAATGGGGCACTTCAGGGTCAGAATACCTCTTTTGCTCTGGGCCTCATCCCCCACATAGCTGTCTTTCTGGCTCATACCCACCATCACACCCTGATGTCTGGGGCGCCCAACAATGGATGGGAAGACAGCCCGAGGGGCATCGTCTCCTGCAAATCCAGCTTTGCACATTCCAGAGCCATTGTCAACAATATCATCATTCATGGCAAACTTTGAAGTGGCAAGTTTAAACCCTTAAGAGAAAGAAGGTGGTGCCGCACCTGGAGGCAGCAGGGAGGCAAGTGCACACCGGGTGGAAGAGCTCACAGCTCGAGACATACTTTCTTTTGGACATGGTCAAGGTAGAAATTTGTTTTGCTTGACTATACATATTTGTTACAGAGGTTTTGTTTTTCTTTTACTCTAGGGTGGAGAGTAGGGGTTTGGGATGGGAAGGAGAGAAGGTGGATTTTTGCCAATTAAAAAAATATATATATATAAAAGTATATATATTTAAGTATATATATGTATACTTTTTGGGGGGGGGGCCGGGGCAATGGGGGTTAAGTGACTTGCCCAGGGTCACACAGCTAGTAAGTGTCAAGTGTCTGAGGCCAGATTTGAACTCAGGAACTCCTGAATGCAGGGCTGGTGCTTTATCCACTGCGCCACCTAGCCATCTCCTATATGTATACTTTTTAAAAATCTATTAAAAAGAAGCCCAATAAACCTCTGGTTTCAATGTTATAATTTGACTTTATTTATTGGAAAGTGTGATGGAATATTCCACTATGAAAAAAGGAGATTTTTAATCAGGAAACCTAGGTTCAAATCCTTGGCAGTGTTATCTTAGGTCACTTTATGTTTCTGAGTTTCAGTTTCTTTATCTGCAAACTAAGGATAATAATATTTGTACTACCTATCTTAGATGGTTGTTGTGAAAAAGCACTTTGTCATCCTTATAATGCCACACATTATTATTAAATCATAATGTCAAAGAATATCAAAACTGATAGACACCTTAGAGAACTGATCTAAATGCTACATTTTACAGATGGGGAAACTGGCTCAGAAAGACTAAGTAGTTTGCTAGTAAGTGGCAAAGCAGAGATTAACCCACATCTGTAGGCTCCCACTCTAATGCTCTTCCTACTACACCATTCAAGTTGGATTCCACCATATTAATTCACCTGAATTTCTAGCTCAATTCCACATATTTTCCACAGCAGTAACATTTTTTAGTTCAATGAAGCATCTACTTCTTCACTGGTATATTAACTTTGCAAAATGAAACTAGATAAAAACTCATGACCAGGTTGAGAAGAATTTTTCTTTGAAATCTGAAAAATCAAAATAAGTCTTCTAAGCCACCCAATAGCTTATTTTGCCTAATAAAGGATGTTTTAAAAACTCACTTTTACTGCTAACTCACAGTTGATAGTATTATGCTTCCTGCCAAGTTTGTGAATAGTTCTGTTTTGTTTTGTTTTTAGTGAGGCAATTGGGGTTAAGTGACTTGCCCAGGGTCACACAGGTAGTAAGTGTGAAGTGTCTGAGGTCGGATTTGAACTCAGGTACTCCTGAATCCAGGGCCAGTGCTCTATCCACTGTACCACCTAGCTGCCCCCTAGTTCTGTTTTTAATGTAATCCATGGCCTACGGTCCCTCAAAGGTCCCTTGGCTCTCAGAAACCAGGTCTGATCCTGAGAGCTGATCTATAAAGGGCTATTTTCTCAGACTGGCCCATTTTGCCTTTACCTGGGATTTATTCCAGGGATCTCTTTCAGCTGTAATAAATGACATTGTTATCAGGAAACTTATCATGCACAATGTGTCATTTATTACACATAAGTATTCTGTGAGGTGTATCAGTGTGTGACATATGTTAGCAGTATATGTGAATAAATTGCTGGTCTGAGAGTCCTGTTAAAATGAAAGCTTTGAAAGGAGTTTTTTATTCCCTGTTCCAACCTTCCAGGGGCAAAGTATATTTTTCGTACTGATTTTGTGTGTGTGTGTGTGTGTGTGTGTGTGTGTGTGTGTGTGTGTGTGTGTGTGTGAAAGCTACTATAATCTAGAAGGATAATATGGTTCCTGGTGAAGAGATTTCTTAGGGACACGATAAGAGTCCAGTTGAAAAGGAGTATAGTTGATAGGAGATACAGATGTGACTGGTGTGGGAGTCTTCTTTAAATGGAGAATTTGGTATTCCTTCTTTACTCTGTCTTCTAGCCAGCCTTCTTATCAGAGGGATAGAAATACTGAAGGTGGGGGCAGCTAGGTGGTGCAGTGGATTAAGCACTGGCTCTGGATTCAGGAGTACCTGAGTTCAAATCCAGCCTCAGACACTTGACACTTACTAGCTGTGTGACCCTGGGCAAGTCACTTAACCCCCATTGCCCTGCAAAAAAAAAAAAAAAAGAAAGAAATACTGAAGGTACTGATAATTTTTGAATACCAAATTCATATGTGTGCATGTATAGAGGTGTGTGTATCATTAGAAAAACATGGAAAGACTTGCACAAAATAATGAAGAGTGAAATGAGCAGAACCAAGAGAACATTCTATATAGTAACAGCAATATTGTTTGAAGAATAACTTTGAGTGAATAAATTATTTTGACTACTGGAACTGATAAATACGGGCAGCTAGATGGCACAGTGGATAAAGCACTAGCCCTGGATTCAAGAGGACCTGAGTTCAAATCTGACATCAGACACTGGACACTTACTAGCTGTGTGACCCTGGGCAAGTCACTTAACCCTCATTGCCCTGTCCCACCCCACCCCTCAAAAAGAAGAAGTATATATATGGACTAATTATTGTTGAAGCCAAGGGAATGTTATCAGGTATCACGAAATGTCAGTTCTTTTAATATATCAATTGAATCGATTTACATATATGTGTACATATGCATTGTGGTAAAAAGTTTTAACAGTCGGTTAGATAATGGAGAGACGCCAGGTTTTTTTTAGGACCACCCTTTTGGGGAGGAGACCAACAGCATGAGCTACGCACACCAGTCCGCCTGTGACGCATGCCAAATTGCCTGCTGAGCATTTGACTTCCGGGGTGCAAGCTTAAAAGGCAAGGAGAGAATCGAAGTGGGGCTTTTTTTTCCTGCTCCGCTAGTCTCCTGGCTGCGCTACACAGACAGACGCGGACTGGAGTTTGACTCGGCCCGGCTCTCGGTTAACAGCACGCGCTTGACTTGGTCTCTCTCCCCAAAGGTCGCCTTGGGTTTTGGTGAGTTTTATACGGAATATAGACTAAGCCTAGACTTAAGACGATTTATATTGTATTTCTACTTTCCTATCCTTCTAATCAACATCACCTTGTGACTACCATACAATAAAAGCTCTAACTAGAAAACCAGAAGCTTCTTCCATTTACTAGTCTGGGAGATAAATTAAGGGAAAGGTTAAGTAGGGGAGATTTATGATCTAATATCCAATTTTAATCTCACAGTATGTATGTATATATATGTCTAATGGTAGCCATCTCTAGGGCTAGGGGGACGGTAGAGAAGAAAAAAATAAATCTGCATCATAATTTTATTGTATATTTGAAAGGGATAGCAATTTATGCATAGTAGATTTCAAGTTTCATATGCAATCATCTTTTTGTTTTTGTTTTTTGTTTTTTTAGTGAGGCAATTGGGATTAAGTGACTTGCCCAGGGTCACACAGCTAGTAAATGTTAAGTGTCTGAGGCCAGATTTGAACTCAGGTACTCCTGACTCAAGGGCCGGTGCTCTATCCACTGCACCACCTAGCTGCCCCTGCAATCATCTTTTTATTGCACTGTTAGTGAACATAATTCTTTAAAAAAATGCATTGACTACTTTCTGTGTGTGTCAAGTACTATGCTGGTGATGAGAATACAAAGACAAAAATGAAACCCTCCTCTTCCTTATGAAGTTCACATTCCACTGTGGGAAACAACATGAACATTGGTAATTAAATTAAAAATACATTCAAAGTAACTTCCATGGGAATCCACTCTGCTGATGTAGAGATGAACTATCATCCTTTCTCACCTGGCTACACTACTCTGGGACATCTTTGAATTCTCTACCATGCCTCTGTGTTAGGTTCCTTTCCCCACTCCCCCTACTTTTTTTCAGCTTTCTTTTCTGTGTTGTTTTTCTCCAAGCAGAGATGTCTTTCCCTCTCCACCCCACCCCCTTCCATATTTGTATCCCAGTGTTTAGCACATCTGTCATATAGTAGATACTTAATCATTTATTGACTGACTATTCAGGACTTCTGATGCTGAGTAATTCTCACTCATATTCTTCTATAAATCCATGACCAATTCATTCTTCTCTAGGCTGCACTCTAGACTTCCTCTACCACCCCAAAGTCTCATCATACAACGTGCCTGTCTCTTCATCCTGAAGCCTTATTCCACTCATGGAATTCAAACATTGCAAGTACTCTCTGTCCCAGCAGTCTTTCCTTCTGATTGATTGGCTTCTCCCAGAAACTCCATTTAAGGAGCGTGCATATCTCATTCCTCTCTAGGCTTCATTTTGGAATTTCTCTACTTTGCCTCTGGGCTGACCTAACACCCCCTCTTCCCCCGCAAATACACACACACACACACACACACACACACACACACACCACCACCACCACCACCACCACCACCCTTTTCAGCTTCCTTTTACGTGTAGGCTTTTCCCATTAGAATGTAAGATCTTTGAAGGCTGGGGCAATCTTCTCTAATTGTAATTGCATCCCCTGCTCTTAGCAAGGTGCTTGTCTCATAGTAAATAATAAATGCCAGTTGATAATGACAGTTCATGAAATTGATTGTGACAAAAGGCTACTGTAAATCTAATAATGTTTACAAATAAACCTTTCTTTTATTAATCACAACTACCTACATACAACTGAATAAATAGGCAAATATACATGTGAGCCATTACTTACTCTACAGAAGGCATAACAGGCTTGTCTATTATACTGAATCATGAATTTTCACGCTCCTTGTGTCTTGTCCTCATTGGTTCTGCTTATGAGATTAGGCGTGAGGGGAACCAAAGGACATTGCAGTTTAGGGTCAGTCTGCTAGTTCCAATCCAGGTATTGGATAGAGGAATAGGGAGTCCCTCCCTTTTGTACATGAGGTTCAAGCTGGGGCAGCTAGGTGGCACAGTGAATAGAGCACCGACCCTGGAGTCAAGAGGACCTGAGTTCAAGTTTGGTCTCAGACACTTGACACTTACTAGCTGTGTGACCTTGGACAAGTCACTTAACCCCAATTGCCTCACCAAAAAACAAACAAACAAACCCATGAGGTTCAAACTCCCAGACTTTGCTTTCTACCTACCCAAGAGGAATCTTGGGAAGTCTGGAAGACTGCTAGAGTTTCAGAACCCTTTCCTAGGGTTTATGACGTGAGGCATCCTGACATAATGCCAGAGGTCAGGTAAGTTGTATGACCCTGGTCTTGTCTCTTAACTTCTCTGTGCCTCTGTTTTCTCACCTGTATAATGAGGGGGTCGCACTTGATGGTCTATGAGGTCAATTCTAGCTCTAAATTTATAACCCCATGATCCTAATACACAGGTGACAAGGTAGAATAATAGCAAGAATGATAGGCAGAGAAGTAATGAAGAGTAGCAGGTTTCAGGGAGCAAATATGGGGACAGTTTTGAATAAATTGAACTTGAGTTGCCAATGGAACATCCAGGAGGAACTGTCTTGGGATTATAGATTTAAAGGTAGTCTGGGAGTCATAGAACATCTAGTCCAACCCTCTCATTTTAAAGATGAAGCAAGTGTGGGGGCAGCTAGGTAGCACAGTGGATAGCGCACCGGCCCTGGATTCAGGAGGACCTGAGTTCAAATCTGGCCTCAGACCCTTGACACTTATTAGCTGTGTGACCCTGGGCAAGTCACTTAACCCCAATTGCCTCACACAAAAAAAAAACCCACACACACACAAAAAAGATGAAGCAAGTGTGGGGCAGCTAGATGGCACAGTGGTTAAAGCACCGGCCCTGGAGTCAGGAGTACCTGAGTTCAAATCTGGCCTCAGACACTTGACACTTACTAGCTGTGTGACCCTGGGCAAGTCACTTAACCCCCATTGCCCTGCAAAAAAAAAAAAAAAAGATGAAGCAAGTGGAGCCTAGAGAGGTTAAGTGATGTGCCCAAAGCCAGACTGCTCATAAGCAACAGAGCTGGGATTTGAACGAAAATCCTCTAACTCCAAATTTAGCGCTTGCTCTTCTCTGCTGTCCTGTCTTTGTTCATGAGTTGAAAATGCCTGATCTAGTCAGGAGAAGGTCTGGGGCCAGAGTATACACCTGGGAATTCCTGATGACATAAATGTTAATAGTTGAAGCCAAGGGAATGGATAGGATTATTTGTCACGAGGGCAAATTATCAGGCATCACAAAATGTCAGTTCTTTTAATATATCAATTGAATTGATTTAATACATAAATTGATTACTCCATATAATTTTGGTAGGCACTACAGAGAAACAATAAGTCAGGTCAAGAATTGAATAAGAGAAGAACATTCTAAACATGGCAAACAAAAAAAAAACATCAAGGAAATGTATGCATGGAAAAGGGGGTGCCTTGGTCATGTAACAGGAAAGACAGAAGGTGACAAGTATTTATTAAGTGCCTATGGTGGACCAGGCACTAAGCTACACCCTTTACATATATTCTCCCATCTGATCCTCATAACAACCCTGGAAAGTAGGTACTATCATTATCCCCACTTTACAGGTAAGGAAACTGAGGCAGGAAGAGGTTAAGTGATTTGAACAGGGTTATATAACTAGTAAATATCTAAGGTCAGATTTGAACTCAGGTCTTCCTGACTACAGGCCTAGGACTCTATCCATCTAGCTACCATGTAGCATGATTGAAATATAACAGATGAACACATTAAATATTGCATATAATACAATAATAGATGCAAAAAATATTAAAAAAACATATTGAGGGGCAGCTAGGTGGCACAGTGGATAGAGCACTGGTCCTGGATTCAGGAGGACCTGAGTTCAAATCCAGCCTCAGACACTTGACACTTACTAGCTGTGTGACCCTGGGTAAGTCACTTAACTCCAATTGCTTCACCAAAAAAACCAAAAACAAAACATATTGAACAAATATTTTAAAATGCATAATTTTTTTTAAACCTAGAGGAAGGCCGTGGCCAGATACTCTAATGAAGAAATATAAAAAATACATGGACAAGAAACACATAGAATGAGAAATCAGGGAAAAGTTCTTATTGATACCACTGGAAGAAGTGCCCCATTGCCCCACATTGATGAGAGCACAGATGCATCAAAGGAATATAGATAGATAGATAGATAGATAGATAGATAGACAGACAGACAGATAGATAGATAGATACATTCACAAAATGAGAAGTATTTTGGGGGGGGCTAGGAAAGGAGTTAAATGCTGTGGCCCTCCCAATGTTTACTAAATCATTCTGATAGTTTTTTTTAATGTATATAAAATGGGACACACTATAGTTCCCAAATCCAAACACCACAAACCTATTGTCTGTGTTTAGAAAAGACTAACAAATTCACGGGGAGAAGGGTAAGGCTGTACTACCCTTAGCATTCCTTAGTATTCTTAGCTAAGGAAAATTTCACACCAGATTGCCTAGGCTCATTAACCTTCATTCCCTCTCATGTGTGAGCTAGGGAGGTGAATATGAGGGCATTTACAGAAACTGAGAGCCTCATTGAGAAAGAACTGTTTTTTTGTTGGGCTTTTTGTTTTGTTTTGTTTTGTTTTTTTAGGAAGGAGCTGTCTATGACCTAGAAACCAGGCCACTGATTCAATGGTTTTTGTCTGTGTTACATTCATTGTGTTCCTGTTCCCAGAGATTAATTCACGTCTCCTTTGCCACTTCACAGTTTGAGATTCTTTTGTTTTTTGTAACTTACTTGGCATTCTATGGGGCAACTTCAAAATTAACATTCACCTTTTCATTCACTAGACTGTTACCCAGGCTTTTTAGGCATGTCCCTGAAATGATCAGATCTGTCTTCCAAAAGGGCCTGGTGCCTTAGGCTCAGTCTCAGTCTTGGGGAGGGGGAGGGAGGGAGAGGCAGGCAGTGACCTTGGATTCTCAAAGCCTCTACTACTGCTGGAAAGGAAGGAAATATTTCAAGTATGGTCCCAGGGACAGATGGCTCTGCGGCCCTAAGAGCAGAGAGGCTGATTACCCCCAGGTTGACCACTAGGTGATCAATTCTTTGCCCATGGCAAGTCACTAAAAAAGTAAAAATGTAAGATGGCCCTCAGGACTTTCTCCTCCAACACAAATAGTGGCAGAGTGTAGGGAAAAGAACAGAAGGTGCTAGGTGTGCTACACACTTCTGCCACTGCATGGCTAGATGACTAATGTCCCATGAGGTTCTTCAGAGCAGGTACAGGCTTTTCTATTTGCATCTCCAGTGTTTAACACAGTTCTTTGCACTTAGTCATTCATTCATTCATTCATTCATGGAACTGTCCCAATTCAAGGCAGCAGCATTTTAGGGCCCTTGAGAGCAGAGAGTGGCTTTTTCAATTTTATCCACAGGACTTAGCACGGTGTTTTGTGTGTAGTAAGAGCTCAATAAATGCTTGCTTTCTTGCTTTCTCTCTTTCTTTCCTTCCTTCTTCTTTCCTTCCTTCCTTCCTTCCTTCCTTCCTTCCTTCCTTCCTTCCTTCCTTCCTTCCTTCCTTCCTTCCTTCCTTCCTTCCTTCCTTCCTTCCTTCCTTCTTTCCTTCCTCCCTCCCTCCCTCTCTCTCATTCATTCATTCATTCATACATACAGCTTCCCCAGTTCAGGTCAGCAGCAGCCTGCAATAGAAAGAGCCTTAGCTCTGGAGTCAAAGCATCTGTGTTCAAATCTTATCTCCAGTGCTTACTATGTTGGCTGCTAGGTGATGCAGTAGATAGAGCTCTGGGCCAGGAGTTAGGAAAATCTGAATACAAATCAATCTCAGACAATTTGTAACTGTGTGACCCTGGACAAGTCACTTAACCTCTGTCTATCTCAATTTCCTCAACTGTAAATGGGGTACCTAAGGTTATTGTGAGGATCAAATGAAATATCTGTAAAGTGCCAAGCACAATGCTTGATGCATAATAAAGAATCAACAAACATATATTAAGTGCCTACTTTGTGCCAGTCACAGAGCTAAGCTCTGGGGATACAAAGTGAAAAAAGAGACAGTAAACCCTAAAGAGCCTCCTGGGGGGAAGACAAAACACAAGAAGAAGCTGAAAGAGAATGAAGGAGCGGGGAGGTTCCAAGAGAAGGTAGCTGATGAAGGGTCACAGTGGAAAAGTTCAGGTCCCAAAGTGGTACAGCCAGGTGAGAAATGAGGAGATGTTCTGACCTGGGCTCTCTCCTTAAATGGAAGTTTGGCCTCCAGACTCCACCATCCAGTCTGAGGGATAGATGGTGGTGATGATATGGAGTCCTGATGAAGATGAGATCTTCAAGCTTCCTGGGGAATGGTGGACAAGTAAAGTCCTAGAGTAGCACAGCCATGTAGGAAATGAGGTATTCTGACTGGACTCCCTTCTTTTATGCTTTTCCTTTTCACCCCCTTCCCTATGTGTGTGATCTCGATTTCCTCATTTGCGAAATTAAGGGGATTGGATTGGATTGCCTCTGAAGTTCCTTTAAGCTATTATCATGATCCTTTATCCCCCAAAGATACTTGGCTAAGGGGTACCTGGAAGCTGGCAGCCAAATCATCTATTTCTGGCAAAGACTTCCCAGCTGAGTCAAGGTCACAGAGAAGGAATGATGTGCTATGGAACATATGGAGAAACTAATGGTAAGTAGGTAACCCAATACTACTAACAAGCCTGGCATCGATTGAGAGATGGGTCCAAGCCATGGGATAGAAATACAGCCTGAGCAGGACCCCTACAGGGGATAATGTTCACTTTTCTAGATAGGAAGCTTTGCACCAGGGGTGCTGAAGAGGTCCTGCAAAAGTAGTGACATGAAGAGAAACACGTTTATTGGAGATACTCCATTATACCTTTGATATCTTGTACACCTGGAAAATCAACTTGGCTACAATGTTAGCAGGTGCTAACAAGTGCACAGAATGCAGAGATACAAATAGGTTTCCAATGCTGTGCACAAATTGAAGGAACTCTTGCAGAGAGCACTTATCAAGATCTGTGGGGTCCATTAACCATGCTGGAATGATTCTAAATGTTCAAGGAATTTGAAAGATATTTTTTTCAAGGATCACCTAAAAGCCTTTCATTAGAAAGGATGCTTGGACCAATATGCACATTTAAACAAGAAAAAAAGCTTTTAAATATATTTTCTTTGCAATGCTTTTTTGCAAAAAGTGATAATAATTTCAACATTTTCACATCCCTTTCAAGTAGGACTATCTTGCAAGTACTTATATAAATCACCTCGAGAAATTTTCCATAAAAATTGTATATTTATAATCTTTATGAAAATTAGAAGTTTTAGACTTTCACCAAAGTTGATTATTATGCAGTAAAACCCTTTCTGACTTATGTAGTACCTGGGGCACACTCCTCCTGCATGTGCCTTGTATCCCCCAAAAGCTACCCTAGGTTCATGGTACTCTATGGATCAAAACCATAGCTCACTAGCCCCCACCAAGAGATTTATTTTTACTTGTCAGTCAGAGAACACAGATAGTTCAAAGGAAAGGCATTTCATAAAATAGTATTACAAGACAAATAGAAACAGAATCTTTCGGCCCCTAACCTGGAGAGTACTCTCCTCCAAATAGAAATACTATTGGTGGGAAGAGGGAATGTGCATGGGGATCATACATGCAGAGAACACACAAAAGTATCAAGGGACTACTGATACTACAAAGCCTCTAGTGTCTTCTGGTAATGTAACCAAGCTGCTTTTTTTCTGCACCTGCTCCATATTGATCACCAACACTGTCAGCTAGGTATGGTGCACTGTTCCCACTTTTCTCCACTGCTACCTGTAGGGTTGTAGCTAGAGTCCTCAGATGAGGAGCTACCTCTCCCCCTTAAAAGAATAGGGAGCTCTGCTATCTCTCTCTTTTTTAAAGTATTTTATTATTTTCCAGTTACATATAAGGATAGTTTTCAACATTTGTTTTCACAGGATTTTTAGTTCCAAATTTTTTTTCTCCGACCCTTCCTTCCCTCCCTCTTCCCCAAGACAGAAAGCAGTCTGATATAGGTTGTATATGTACAATTTCATTAAACATATTTCTGTATTAGTCATCTTGTGAAAGAAGAATCAGAGCACAAGGCAAAATCCTCAAAAAAGAAGGGGAAAAAACCAGACCAAAAGTAGAAACAATGTGGTTCAATCTGCATTCATAATTCACAGTGCTTTTTTTCTGGATGTTGTGACATTTTCTATCATGAGTTCTTTGAAACTTTTTGGATTGTTGCACTGCTGAGAAGAGCCAAGTCTATCACCATTGTTCATCACACAATGTTGCTGTTACTGTGTACAATGTTCTCCTGGTTCTGCTCCTCTCAGTCAGCATCAGTTCATGTAAGTCCTTCCAGGTTTCTCTGAACTCCTCCTGCTCATCATTTCTTACAGCATAATAGTATTCCATTACATTCAGATACCACAACTTGTTTAGCCATTCCCCTATTGAAGGGCATTACCTCGATTTCCAATTCTTCGCCATGCTCTCTTTCTTTTAGTGCAGAGCCCATAAGCTAAGTTTCAGCTTTTTTAGAAAGATAGGGTCCTCACAAACCAGTAATAAATCTAGGGAAAAATAACTTCCTTTCCATAGGAAAGTTGATTAGGTATAAGACTCTTAGCCCCAAGAGCTAAAACTCTTTTGGAACAAAGACTAGCCAGTTAGCTGACATTTAGTTTGCTTTTTAAACTCCCTTACTCCTGCGTAATAGATAAATGGATGGCTTTGGGGCCAGGAAGATCCAAGTTCAAGGATTATATCTGACAGATATTGACTGTGTTACTCTGGGCAAGTCATTTATCTTCTCAGTGATCTAGGCAACTCTATAAGACCATAAATTGCAGATAAGGTGCAGACCTACATTTAGAGAGGGAGTTTCCTAATCCAGATGTTTCCTCTGCTAATGAAAACACAACTCTAGACCCTATTCTCTATCTCATCCTCCCAATATTATGATAGCCATCTCTCTCCCAGGCCTGAGTCTTGAGCTCAGCTCTTATTTAAACTTCTTCTGGAATAATGTAAACCCCAAACTTATTTCAGGGGGCTCTGATGATGAAATTCCACAGTAGGTATGATGGGTCTGAGGTACAGAAGATTGCCTCAGGCCCCCCAAACGCTTAGGTCCTAGCATGCCTATGAACAAGTTAGAGAAGGCAAGAACAAAAAAAGACCACCAGGACCTCTGACAGGCTGTAAAATCCTCTGCAATTGTGATCAGGAACAAACTTCCCACGCTACACCTAAATCATAGACAGTTTGACACTAGGAAAAGAGTATTAGATCTGAAGTCAGAAAACTTGGGTATGAATCACAGCTCTGTTATCTATAATAACCTGAAATAACTTGAAAAAGTCATCCAGCCTCTTTGAGCCTCCATTTCCTCCTCCATAAAATGATAGGGTTGGATTAGATGACCTCTGAGGTCCTTTCTAGTGCTAAATTTATGCTCTTATGAGCGTATGATTCTGCCCTGTCATTATCCACCCAGGAGGTTTGTGGATGAACAGCTGTCCTCATCAAATCCCAAGCTATACATGTGTGACTATTGGGGCTTTAGATGCACTGTTTCCCTTGTGACTCACAACAACCGCTTGCTCACTGATGCCCATTCGTCCATCCCAACCACAGATAAATATCTGTAATCTCTCCATGGTTGCCCTGATCATCATTGTAACTGATTGGGCTGCACTTTGACTGACGAGATAGTCCCTTCTGTCCTAAAAGTCCCTAAGAAAGTAGAGAACACTGAAGTGAGGAAGGGACAGGAGGAGTGGCAAGAATCCAGAGAAGCCAAGGGGTAAGCCTTGCAAGGGGGCAGAAGTGGCAGCTAGAGGCAGTATCTTGAGATGAAATTGATCATCACTACTGGACTCCAAGACCAGGACTGTTCAGGTGGACCATCAGGACCTATCAGGGCAGATACTATTTGGCTGAGACCCTCCCCTCCCTGTAAACTTCATAGAAATTTGCCTCCTTTCTTTCTTTCTTTCTTTCTTCCCCTTCTTTCCTTCCTTGCTTCCTTCCTTCTTTCCTTCTTTCTTTCTTTTCTTCTTTCTTTCTACTTTATGCTTCTCTTCTCTGCTGCCTATGAACGATTACACACATAGATCAGCAGTGTAGTGGTTAACCACTTTGATCCCAGTGACTAGCTGAAGAGACAAAGTAGAGATAGATGGAAACAAACTTTTCTCTCTCTCTCTCTCTTTCTGTCTTCCAGTGCAACCAGGGTTAACTGACTTGCCCAGGGTTAGACAACTAGTAAGTGTCAAGTGTCTGAAGCTGGCTTTGAACTCAGGTCCTCCTGAATCCAGGGCTGGTGCTTTATCCACTGTGCCACTTAGCTGTCCAAAACAAACTTTTAAGATACAAAGATATGCCATAATTTGTTCAGCAGATGAGCACCCCTAAGTGTCCAGTTCTTCAGCACCACAAAAGACAGCTGCTATAAATATTTTTTTGTACTATATGGGTCCTTTCCCTCTTTCTTGAGATACACATTTTTGGAAATAGCCAATGTGGGAATTTGCTTTGCTTGGCTATGCATATTTGTTTGGTTTTTCCTTTTTTCCTTCTCAATGGGGGAGGGAAGAGAGGGGAGGGAGGGAGAGAAAAGAAATGCTGTTAATTGAAAAAATAATTAGAAAACAATAAACAAAGATACACCTCCACACCCCGACAAGCAAAAGAGCTAAAGTAAGAAGGGAAATGAAGAATCACTGCTTTGGTGTTTATTAAGGAGAAGAGTTCAGCAGCAGTATTGACAGGCCTCTTGCATAATTCTCCCACACAGACCTCTGCATCCACTCTGTCCCCTCCTCCCCACCCAGTCCTGGACTCTGGCATTGACAATCTCTTGGCTCTGCATCTGGCTGCTGCTTCCCTGTGCTGGCAGAGTTGCTCTGGTTTCTAGGACACCTCTTGCCCCCTTCCAGCCTTTCCCATAATCCTCCCCTGGGATCAAGAAGGGGAAACACTAGAGTGATTTCTGTCTTAACCAGCAGGCATCCATCTCTAGCATCCTGATATCCCTACTAACGCCAAGACAGACTCTATGCCTGTGTTTATACATATTTATATACTATAATATAAACATTAATTCACTAGTCACTTTGTCTTTATATATGGTGCTTCTCAAGCTCTACCTTTATGCTTATAAAATATTTATAGGTAAATCATTTTCTTCTCCAAAAGTTTTATACTCATTTAATAATTGTTTTCTCTTACTTCTTATAGGGTGGAGGTAGCTTGGATTCTGTCACACTCCTGCTAAAAACCTTACAAAGTTTTGAACTTTTGCTTTTAAGATTTCCACAGAACTTGACATAAAATGCCTTAAAATTCCACAAGGGCAGTCCTTGACCTCATTTGTGACACAGAGGGCCAGAACATGTCAATGAGAGACACCATGCATGTTTCCTGTCACTGTTTAAAACATAACATCTTACTTGTTTTGTAAGCCTGTTTTTTCAAAGATCCAGATAGTTTACCTCACATCTGGGAGCAAACACCTGATGGGGACTAGAACTGGACTTTGCCTAATAGGGGTCTTTTAAATGAGAAGTGTGAGGACAATTTCAGAGACCACAGTCCTTCATGGAAAATACACTGCTATTAGAAACTAGTAACAGAAATTCTCTGGCACAATTCAGTTGGTGCAACTAATATATGTTCCTTAAAGGCATAGCTCTATGTATTTGGTCCATATATAAATTGAAATTTGTTCCTACAAAAGATTAAAAAACCAAGGAAAGTCTCAAACATTGTTAATTATATTTTTGCATAAAACTTAAATTGTTTGCTTTTCAATAGGTCACCTTATTATGCTTATCGTGGAGAACTATATATCTAAAAATAGAAAAGACCTTAGAGGTCATGGAGTTAAAACCCCTCTTTTTTTATGGATGAAGAAACAGAGGCTCAAAGAGAGTATGTGATTTGACTAGGATCGTGAAGCTAATAAATGTTTGAGGTGAGACTCGAACCAAGGTCTTGAAGACTTGAAGTCCAGTATCCTATCCACTATACAATACAGAGAACTTTTTAACAGAATAGAAACTTCTATGATTTAAAAAAAATTGTGCTAGTTATTCCAGTCTAGTCAGAGAATAATTTCAAATCATGCCCTCAAATGCAAACTCCTTTACAAATTGCTTTTCATTTTTGTCTTAAAATCTGTAGGGCCCAGGATGCCACCCTGACTATAGAAGGCACTTAATAAATGTTTGTTGGATTATTGAATTGGACATAGTTGACTAAGCCTTTGCCAAGTGACACATTCACAGAATCACAGAACTTTTTTTTAGTCTGTCACAGTAAGTCAACAAGTATTTATTAAGTTCTTATTATGTTCCAGCTACTGTTAAACTGGAAATAGAAGTACTAAAGAAAGAAAGATATTCCCTACCCTTAAGGAGCTTATGTTCTTTTTTGTTTGGTTTATTTTGTTTTTTGTTTTTGCAGGGCAATGAGGGTTAAGTGACTTGCCCAGGGTCACACAGCTAGTAAGTGACAAGTGTCTGAGGCTGGATTTGAACTCAGGTCCTCCTGAATCCAGGGCAGTTGCTTTATCCACTGTGCCACCTAGCTGTTCCCATGGAGCTTACATTCTAATGGGGTGGGGGAAGGAAGAACACATAAAAGGAAGGTAGAAAGAGGAGATGGGAGCAAGGACATGATAGAGAAAATCCTGAATGAAGACTGGAGAGTAACAAGATATGTCTGGTCTTCGTGCCCTCTTTAAATGAAGGTACTAGGAGGAACCATTCAATCAGAGGGTGAGCCTACAAGGGCAGAAGGTACTTCTAGTGTGTGAATTACAGCGATGTCAAGAGATTCCAGGCTGAAGAAATTTCAGGGACACAGTCAAGGAAGCCTGAAGGGCAATATTAGTGATAGTATATTCTAATGTCACTTATAGATAAGGAAACTGGAGCTCAAACATATTAAATGACTTATCAGTAAGGTATAGAGGAAAAAAGATACTGTCCCTGGAGCTAGAGAAACTTGGTTCAAATCTCACTATGATAGGTCAGGTCATAGTTCGTCATGTGTAAAATATAGATTTTGGATGACATGGCTTGTGAGATCCTTCCCAGGTCTTGATCTATGATCTGATGATCCAAATACACAGAATTTATTGTATTATTATTATTATTGCAGGGCAATGAGGGTTAAGTGATTTGTCCAGGGCCACACAGCTAGTAAATGTCAAGTGTCTGAGGACAGATTTGAACTCAGGTCCTCCTGAATCCAGGGCTGGTGCTTTATCTACCGTGCCACCTAGCTGCCCCCCAGAATTTATTATTGATAGAACTAGTTCATTGATCTCTTGGCTTTAGCACCCTTTCCTTTGGGTGGTATAGAATACCAAAAGTTCATGCGAATCCCAATTCTGCAAAGTAGTATTAGCAATATCAATCAATCAAAAATCATTACATGCCTACTTCCACATGGGGCAGTTAGGTGGCACAGTGGATAGAGCCCTGGTCCTGGAGTCAGGAAGAATCCTTTTTGTGAGTTCAAATGTGGCCTCAGACACTAGCTGTGTGACCCTGGACAAGTCACTTAACCTTGTTTGCCTCAGTTTCTTCATCTGTAAAGTGAGCTGGAGAAGGAAATGGCAAACTATTCTAGTATCTTTGCCAAAAAAAAAAAACTCCAAGTGGGGTCACAAAGAGTCGGACACAGCTGAAAAACAACTGAACAATAATATTCCAGGCACTGCGGTAGGGATGGAAAAATAAAAAACGAACCAGTCCCAACCTTCAAAAAGCTTACATCGTATCAGGAGAGACGATATGTCCACAAAGTAAACATGTAGGATTGTTTGAGTTCCTTCCAGTTCTAAATCTGTGATCCTACTTTTTTAAGATTCAGAGACGGATTCAGATGTGGATTTCTCTTGAATCCAGGCCCAACACTCCCTCCACTGCACCATGACACTTCTTGGGAGCTGCAGCTATAAAGAATTTCAAAGAATTGGACAGCATTTATTTGGAGATCTTCGCATGCTTTCTCCTAGGACTTAAGGCAACTCCTATTTTAGTATTTGTGCTGCTGAAGCAAGCAGAGGCAATTCCTATCTAGCCACCTTAAAGAGGTCAGTCCCTAACAGATCATTTAGATAAATGGTAAATATAAGGCAGTCACTGAGAGTAAGATGGTGTTCTTACTCCATTTGTTAGGACGGAAACCAGAGTTCTTTTTTTACAAGATAAAGGTATCATTTCACCCTCTCTCCCCACTACCAAGTTTTCCCACAGAATAAGGGAATAAATAAATGGCCAAACCATAAAAATAAATAAAGCTTTTTAATGATTTAGAGAGTGATGAGGCTAAAGGATATTCTGATTGACCTTTAACCACTGTGTCCCACCTGCAAATGTAAAAATGCTGACAGTAATTTTCATTCCACCCTTAGGGGTTGAAGAAATCAAAGCATAGTACTCGTAGTACTACACCAGAAAACTTAATAAAGAAACCCAGCCTTGTTTTTTTTGTTTTGTTTTGTTTTTAATAATTGACAGCCTGGGGACAAAGGTTCAGTTCTACAAATAATGATTTTTAAAAATTAAATATCTTCCAACTACCTTTCACCTGAACTTTGGGGTCAAGATCACCTTGTTGATTCAGATTTTCTGACTAAAATAGCCAGAAAAGTCTCATTTCCAATACATACTCGAGCTCTTTGAAAATGGAAGCAAGGACTGGTTTTTCCCCACCCTCCCTCTGATTTATATTCAAGCAAAGGCTGAATGATTCCTTTCAAGAACATGAGAGTGAACATTCCAGTCCTGGATTTTATCATTCTACAGACAATCTTTCTGACTCAATAAGACAACTGGCCTGACTTCCACAAAGCTTGATTTATTGGTCTCCATGTTCCCTGGTCCTATACCACAACTATTTTTAAACTTTGTAATTTAAGAAATTATGCTATGTGTTCACTGCTTCTTTTTCTTCCAAGAAAATATCAAGGGTAGTGCCCAAGGAATATGTGCATGGCCCTGTTCTGTTTAGCATTTTTATAATGATCTTCAATAAAATTATAGATTCATTCAACAAGTGTTTATTGAGCACCTTCTATATGCTAATCACTGCCCTAGGTTCTGAGGATCCCCAAAAGGCAATCGCTGGAGCCCTTTTAAAGTGAAACAACATGAACTTGGGTAGGTGAATACAAACTTTATACAAAGTAATTTCTGGTGAGTGGGGGGGCAGGGCACTAGGAACTGAAGGGGATTGAGATAAGCTTTATATCAAGACAGGATAGGAGATAGGAAAGAAGGAAACAAGCATTTATTAAGCACCTATTACATGCCACACACTTGCTAAGCACTTTATAAATATTATCTCATTTGATCCTCACAACAGATAGGTGCTATTTTTATCCCTAATTTTCAGTTTTATCCCTAATTTTCAGGGAACTGTAAGGAGAGAGGTTGTGACTTCCCCAGGGTCACATAGCAAGTTAAGTAAATCTGAACCCAGATTTGTACTCAGGGCTTTCTTACTCTAGGCAGCACATTTAGCTGCCTTGGTGCAATTCCCTTGAGATGAACCTTGAATGAAAATAAGGATTCTTTTCTAAGTGTAAGGTACCACCTTATACTCCCCAATTGATCAATGGATCCAAAGTGTAAAGTCAAGGCAAACAAATCTTTAGAGGAGCAAAGTGCTTTGGTCACTAGATAGACAACATCATGCAAGAAATATTTTGTGATTGCCTGAAGGAATCAGACACGCCTTTGGGCCTGTACAGAACCCAGAAAGCCAGAGGAGGACAATCAAGAAGGGCATTACAATTCTGTCATGTAAAGATCAGTGGAAGAAACCAAGGACAATTAGCTGGAGGTTAAAAGAGAAGACAATGTGGTATAACGGGTGGAGTGCTTGTTTTGGAGACAAGACCTGAGTTCAACTCTATCTTCATACATTTATTAGTTTTGTGACACTGGGCAAGCTACTTAGGTTCTCTCACTTGTTTTCTCATTTGTTAAATGTAGATGATAATAGAAGGGCAGCTGGGTGGCACAGTGGATAGAGCACAGGACCCAAATTCAGGAAGACTCATTCATCTTCCTGACTTCAAATCTGACCTCAGACATTTACTAGCCCATGACAAGTCATTTTACCCTGTTTCCCTCACTTTCTTCATCTGTAAAATGAGCTGGAGAAGGAAATGGCAAACCACTCTAGTATCTTTGCCAAGAAAACCCCAAATGGGGTCATGAAGAGTCAGACATTACTGAAACAGCCGAATAACAAGGCTGTTGTGAGGATACAGTGAGATAATATATGTAAAGTGATTTGTGAATATTAAAGTGCTACACAAATGCTATTAATATGATTATTTTGGGTAGTTAGAAAGAATGTCATGGGGAAGAGGGATTAGACTTGTTCTACTTAGCCCTAAAGGAAAGCAATAAGTAGAGATTGCAAAAATGTAGATTGAGACCAGGAAAAACTTCCTAAACAACAGAACCATTCAAAAGTAGAATGAGCTGCCACCTTTACTGGTGGTCTTCAGATGGGGGCTGTATGGTCACTTATTGGGGACATTGGGGCTAATTTTCAGTAGGGTATAGGTCCAACTAGATGATCTAGGTCGACTCTTCCAGCTGAGGAACCATGAAAAATCTCTGTGAGTTCATTTGTAGAAATAATAGAATAATAGCAAATAAAATGTTGTATCTTGTTCTTTTGGAAGATCTCTGAATTTACATACAATAGAGATAAAGTGATTCAAAAGGTTTATAAATTAGTTTTCATTTTATGCTAGGTTTGGGGGGCTGACATTTATGTACTGTTTGTATTAGATAAATGCTGACTAGGATTAAAATAGAGAACTAGGTAGAGTTACAGTTCATGGCTTCACTAAGGAAGAAATTAGAGGCTGGCACAGTGTCCTGCTGGGTATGCAAACCAGGTCACAATCATGGGCAAGGCACTTAACAGTTTGCAAATGATTTATTGGCAACAGGGTCAATGATCCTGAAATTTCTACCTCTATCTGAGAGGCAAGAGTGGAAAAAGACCTTTACTTGTACTATAGATACCTAAGTTTGAGTGCTAGTTTTGTCATTCACTAGCTCTGTAATAATTCACTGAATTTCTCTGAGCCTCGATTTCATCTAATCATTGAAAGAAAAATTTAGAGCTGGAAGAGCCCTTAGACACCACTGAATCCAACTACCTCATTAAAGATGAGGACACTGAATCAAGAGAGGTTGAATGAATTGCTCAGAGCTGCACTAGATGGTAAGCATCTGCGGGAGAATTTGAACCTGGATCTTCTGACTCCAAATGCGGTGCCTCATCTACTATATTAAGCTGTCTCTTCCTCATTTCTGAAATAGGTATAATATTCATACTAATCACCTCAGATAGTCATTGAACAGATTCATTCACTCATTCAGCAGGCATTAAATATTTTTTAAAATTTTTATTCATTCATTCATTTAATTAACTAAATTTCTTTTGGTGAGGCAATTGGTGTTAAGTGACTTGCCCAGGGTCACACAGCTAGTAAGTGTTAAGTGTCTGAGGCCTGATTTGAACTCAGGTCCTCCTGACTCCAGGGCCAGTGCTCTATCCACTGCTCAACCTAGCTGCCCCCATTTATTAAATATTTACTATGTGAAGAGTAGTAAGCTAAGTATTAGGCAGGTTCAAAATTTAGGTAAGGCATAGTCTCTGCCCTAATGAAGTCAACATTCTTATAGCAGAATGAGACATGCAGATGACATTAATATACATTATTACCTCATAACAAATTACTCTAAGAGTTCCAAATGGGAAAGTCATTCTCAACAGAGAAGCCTCCTTAATGAAGGTGGCATTTGAGTTAGATTTGAAAGAATGGATAAAGATTAAACAGGTAAAAGGAAAAGAGAGGATGTTCCAGGAAAAGGGAAGAGTGTAAGCAAAGGCAAGGAAGGAAGGCAAGAAGCACAGAGCTTAGGTGAAGCATAGAGGAGTCTGATATGGCTGGAGCATAGATACACAGAAGAGAATAATGTGATAAAGCTAGGGGGCAGCTAGGTGGCGCAGTGGATAGAGCGCCAGCCCTGGACTCAGGAGGACCTGAGTTCAAATCCGGCTTCAGACACTTAACACTTACTAGCTGAGTGACCCTAGGCAAGTCACTTAACCCCAGTGGCCTCACCAGAAAAAGAAAAAGAAAAAGAAAAGAAAAGATAAAGCTAGAAAGGAACAGTGGCCCAAAATGTGGATGGCTTTGAAAGCCAGGAAAACAGAGTTTAAATTTACTAGATAGATAGCAGGGAGAAACTGAAAATTTTTAAGTGAAAGGACAACATATTCATCAGATGCATGCTTTTGGGATGGGGAGGGAAAAGAGTCCAGTACTGAGGCTTTAGGGCTCTTCCTCCATCATTATAGGTCAGTAACTCCTTTGTGACTTTTAGTCTTAGAACTATCTAGGACCCTTAGAGATCAAGTAACTTCCCAGTGGTCACATAGCTAATACATATCAGAGCCAGACTTGAACCCAGGTCTTGCCACCTCTCGGGTTGGCTCCTTATCCACTATGCTATGGCTCCTCTCATTATTATTTATTTTTATTTTCAAGGCATTCTATACACCTTAACTTATGTAACTAACATTCCCAGGTAAAGCACAGATATAATATTATCTTCATTTTTTAAAAGTAATAAACATTTTTATTTATAGTTTCGAGTTCCAATTTTTATCCCTCCTTCCCTCCCTCCCCTTACCCTTCCCTGAGGTTGTAAGCAATCAGATATAGGTTATACGTGTACAATTATGTAAAAAATTACCATATTAGTAATTTTGTATAAGAAAACTTGAATAAGAGAAAAAAATGAAAGAAAGTGAAAAATAGCATGCTTCAGTCTGTGTTCCGTCAATATGAGTTCTTTCTCAGGAGGTGGATAGTATGTTTCATCACTAGTCCTTTGGAATTGTCTTGGATCATTGAATTGTTGAGAATAGTTAAGTTTTTCACAATTCTTAAACAAAATTGCTGTCTCTGCACAATGTTCTCTTGGTTCTCCTCACTTCACTATATGTCAATTCATACAAGTATTTCCAGGCCTTTCTGAAATCATCCTGCTTGTCATTTCTTAGAGCACAATAATATTCCATCATAATCATATCCTACAGCTTGTTTAGCCATTCCCCAATTGATGGGCATTCCTTTGATTTCCATTTTTTTTTTTTTTGCGGGGCAATGGGGGTTAAGTGACTTGCCCAGGGTCACACAGCTAGTAAGTGTCAAGTGTCTGAGGCCGGATTTGAACTCAGGTCCTCTTGACTCCAGGGCCAGTGCTCTATCCACTGCGCCACCTAGCTGCCCCATGATTTCCATTTCTTAGCCACCACAGAAAGAGCTGCTATAAATATTTTTGTACAGATCGGTCTTTTACTTTTTTTGGTATGTCTTTGGGATATAAACCTAGCAGTGGTATTGCTGAATCAAAGGATATGCACAGTTCTATAGTCCTTTGGGCATAATTCCAAATTGCTTTCCAGAATGGTTGGATCTTTTCACATTTCCATCAACAGTGGATTAGCATCCCAGTTTTCCCACATCCCCTCCAACATCCAGTGTTTTCTGTTTTTGTTTTATTTGCCACTCCGATCCGTGTGAAGTGATACCTCAGAGTTGTTTTAATTTGCATTTCTCTGATCAATAATGACCCAGAGCATTTTTTCATATGATTGTAGATAGCTTTGATTTCTTTGTCTGAAAACTGCCTGTTCATATCCTTTGCCCATTTATCAATTAGGGAATGACTTGTATTTTTATAAATTTGACTCAGTTCTCTCTTTATTTGAGAAATAAGACCTTTATCAGAGATATTTGTTTCAAAAATTATTTCCCAGTTTTCTGCTTCCCTTGTAATCTTGGTTACCTTAATTTTGTTTGTGCAAAAACTTTTTAGTTTTATAAAATCAAAATGATCTATTTTACATTTTGTTTTACTTTCTATATCTTCTTTGGTCCTAAATTCTTCCTCTGCCCATAAATCTGATAGATAATTCCATGCTCTCTTAATTTGCTTATGGTATCTTCCTTTATATATAAATCATATACCAATTTTGACCAATTTTGTTTTAGTATATGGTGTGAGATTTTGGTCTATACACAGCTTCTGCCATTCTGTTCTCCATTTTTCTCAGCAGCTTTTTGTCAAATAATGAGCTTTTGTTCTAAAAGCTTGGATCTTTGGGTTTATTATATTCTAGATTACTATAGTCATTTACTATAGTATAATTTGTACCTATTCTATTCCACTGATCTACCTCTATTTGTTAGCCAGTACTAGATTGTTTTGATAATTACCACTTTATATTATCCTCATTTTATAGAGACCAACTCCTTGCCTAAAGCTCCTCAAAAAAGATGCTGGATCTTAAGTTGCCTACATCTGCTAGCATGCAGTTCTTACTCCCAAGATTAACTCTAATCCTTTTTTGTTGTTTTCAGTTTTGTCTGACTTTCCATGACCCAATTTTGGGGGGTTTGTGGCAAAAATAATGAAGTGGTTTGTCATTGTCTGAGGCTGGATTTGGACTCATGAAGATGAGTTATCCTTAAACTCAAGCCCAGTGCTCTATCCACTGTACCACCTAGCTGCCCAACTCCAATACATAGAGTCTGCCTATTTGTCACTTGAAGAAACAGAAAATGGGACTACTGAAGAAAATTTTCTACACAGCATTTCCATAAAGTTTTATTTACAAGTAAATACAATTTCTTCACTGGGTGATAACATGTCTCAAAGATCCCTTCTAATCCTGAGATTCTATGATACTAATAATTCATTTAAAATATTTTATTGTCTAGTCTTATATTTTTTACATTGCTCTTTACTAATATCTCTATTTCATTTCTCATTATAATATTCTAGAATAAAAATTTTGTTGGCAAATTTTATTATTTAAATATTTCTGAGAAATAAATTTCTCCAACTTTTTTCTCCACGGATTCATAAGTTTAATGCATAGTTACCTGAGAACCAAATGAAAATAATAGAATTTTAGAACTAGAAAATAAAAAATTATGATTGATCTCCAATTTTTACAAATAAAAGAACTTAGGTCCTGAGAGTGATTTATGTAAGGCCACATAGTTAGTGAAAGAGCCAGTGTAGGACAAAGACCCAGGTTTCCAGGATCTGAAATATAAAAATTAAATCTATGAAGTGGGTATAAAAGTTATAAAACCTAAACTGTAAGAATCAGCTTTTGTCATATCCTTTGTGACAAATAGAAGTAAAAGTATTATAAATATCCTCTCATATATTCCATTGACTACAACATACATCAAAGATATATTACTACATTTCCCCTAAGGCATCTGAGAATTTATGAGGGGAGGGAAATGTGTACAGACTAAAATGGAGACAAGTTCCATGAAAAATGAGTCATGTTCCCTTAAATTCAAAAAAGTTCTGTCACACACACACACACACACACACACACACACACAGAGATAATGGAAAAATTCCTATACAAACAAGAGTTCAACTGTGAAAATCAGCATGACTGGAAAGGACTTAGGGAAACTTGAAAGAAACTTTGTTTTAATCCAAGATCCAGAGGTAAAGTTTGAGGTTTACATGAACTAGGTTCAATCTCATGAGAATCTCAAAAATCATTTTATATGAGTTCATATCATATGAGGTACTAAGAATGGTTAGTTTGGGAAGAAAAGACATATATCTCTATAAAAGTCTTCATACAGACATGGTTCATAACTACAAAAGACTAAAAACAATATATGTATCCAATGATTGGGGAATGACTTTTTAAAATTGTGTCATGTGAATGGAATAGAATGCCATATGAAACATGATTTGGATTTTTAAAAAAATTTGACGTAGTTCTTTATATATTTGAGAATTTGGTCCTAAATTCTTCCCCTGTCCATAAATCTGACAGATAGATAATTCCATACTCCTTTAATTTTCTTATGATATCATTTTTTATTTGCAAATCATGTACTCACTTTGACCTTATTTTAGTATATGGTATAAGATGTTGATCTATACCTAATTTCTGACTATTTTCAACAATACAAAAATCCAAGATAATACCAAAAGAATATTGATGAAACATACTATCCACCTCAAAAAAAAAAAAAGAACTGATATTGATGGAACTGACTGAAGCATGCTATTTTTCACATTTTTTTCATTAAGTGACAAATATGGTGATATTTTGCACAATCATATATGTATAACCCATATCAGGAGGGAAGATGGGATAGAGGGTAAGAGGGGTAGCTAGGTGGCACAGTGGATAAAGCACTGGTCCTGGATTCAGGAGGACCTGAGTTCAAATGTGGCCTCAGATACTTGACACTTACTAGCTGTGAGACCCTGGGTAAGTCTTTTAAGCCTCATTGTCCCGCAAAAAAAAAAAAATTTAATGATTATGTAAGATTTCTTGATCAATACAACTGCAGAGACAAAACTTTGTATAGCAGTTCTCAGAGTGTTACTGTCACTCAAGGCATAAGTCAAGGAGTTAAGTAGTCATAGAGTATTTTTTCCATATTAATGCTTAAGATATATTTTTTTCCAAGAATATAAGGTCATTGAGTACATAGAACATTTTTCATTTTTATCTTTATGTCCCCAGAATCCTTTTCATATGGTGCTTAATAAATGTTTGTTGAATTGGGTTTTCAGACTGGGTGACACATACACATAATAAACACGTGAGAGATGAAAAAAGTATTTTTGAACCAAGAAACAAGGATCCTTGATGTTTAGGGAGATGAGACTAAACTTTATGGAAGGGTTAGCATATGAGCTAGACTATAAAGGACGGATAAATTTCCAATAGACAATAGTAGGGAGGCAATCCAGACGTGAGTTCAGGGTGATGGTGGGAGGAAGTAAGGTAACCAAATGAGCTCCCCGGATCAACCAACCTTCTTTATAGAGGGAGATGTATATTATTTAAATAATATCATACTAGAATCTAGCATAGGTTAGAGAAGTTGGATTTCTTGGGCAGTATCGATCTCCAGTTTGCCTCTATGATAATGCCAAAATCAATAGATCAGAGATCTGACCTCCTAGAGCAAGAGTTTTTAGCCTTTTTTGAGTCATGGAGTCCTTTAGCACTCTAGTAAAGTCATTGGATTCCTCATAATAATTTTTTAATGCATAAAATAAAATACATAGGATTACAAAGGAAACTAGTTATATTCATATACGGTTATCAAAATGTCAAAATAACAACAACCACAGCAAAAAACCAAGTTCACCAATCTCAGGTTAAGAAAAAAAAATCACATAAATGACCCCCATTCCCGGTGAAGCAGGAAGGGTTTTTCTCCTTCTTTTCTCCTCAGTCTAAGAGCTGTTTGTGTTAACTTGGGGCAGAGGCACATTCAAGTTGAATTCAAAAAACATTTATTAACTGCCTACTATGTGCCAGGCACTGTGCTAAGTAACAGGGATACAAATAAGAAAAAAAAAAAACAGTCCCCACCCTCAATCTAATGGGGGAAAGCAACAAACAAAAGGAAGCTGATAATCTGGCAGTAGGGGGCTAAAATAGGGGATCAGTGGGTACTTGGGATGGGCACAGCTGCTGATGAAAAAAGGAGAGTAGTCACCTGCCACAGCTAGACATGTGCTTAACCACACAACCTAAGAGGAGTATTCTAAGAATGGATGTATTCTCAACCCAAGGGACAACAGTAGTTGGGGAAATACCAAGAGTTGCTCAAAAAGAAATACATGGATCTTGGCTGCCTAGGAAATCAAGATCCATGTATTTCTTTTTGAACAACTCTTGGTACTCCTCTCAACTGCTGTCATCCCTTGGGATGACATTATATATTATATCACACACACATATACACACATGTATAGCCTTCTAGCCATAGAAAGATTTCTTGAGCAAAACAAAATAAGTAAATACAAGTTTAGGCTGCCTTAAGAGAGGTATAGTGTTCAGGACTTGGGAAACTCATAGTCTTTTTTGCATTCTGCCTTGTTCAGATCACATCCAGAGGATTTTACTCAGTTCTAGGGACTATATTTTAGGAAGGTCATTGAAAAGCTAAAGAAGGTCCAGAGAAAAATTAGCACAGTAACAAGCTTGAAGAAAGGGACTTATAAGATCATATATTTAGACCCAGTAGGTACTTTGAAGATCAACTAATCCAACTCTTCATTTTGGAGATGAGGAAACCCAGACCTAGAGAAGATAAGTGAAGTCCTATGTATGCGTGGTACCATCTCCCGTTAACACCCTGGGAAGGGATGCCTGATCTTCACTTCTACAGGGATCCAGAGGAGATTGAGAAGGAAGAGCAAGCCACAGCTGAGAAGGCAGTGACAAAGGAGGAATTTCAGGGTGAATGGACTGCCCTTGCCCCAGAATTCACTGCTGCTCAACCAGAGGTGGCTTATTGGTCTGAGGGAGTGCAGGTGCCATCTGTGCCCATTCAGCAGTTCCCTACTGAAGACTGGAGTGTTCAGCCTGCTGTTTAGTGGGTAGGGACTACCACAGAGTGGTCCTAAATTTTACTGCAGGTGTTTTAATAGAGAAGGAAAAGATTCTTGAAGGAAAATAAATCTTGATTTCTTATCTTTTTTAAAAAAAGAGCATATGGGGGGCAGCTAGATGGCGCAGTGGTTAAAGCACCGGCCGTGGATTCAGGAGTACCTGAGTTCAAATCCGGCCTCAGACACTTGACACTTACTAGCTGTGTGACTGTGGGCAAGTCACTTAACCCCCATTGCCTAAAAAAAAAAAAAGAGCATAGTACTAAGAACAATGTCTAAAGGTTGCAAAAAATACAGATCTAGACTCAATGTAAAGAAAATAACAGTTAAAGCTATCTACAATTAGAATGGGCTTCTTCAAGAGAGTGGGTTCCCTCTAGAAGTCTTAAAACAAAAGGTGGACAATCATTTGTTCAGCATTTTGTAGAAAGACTATTTTAAAAAGTCTGTTAATATAAACTTAACACAAACATTTCAATATACATAGGACAGAGAAAGAGGACTACACATGAAACTGTAAACTTCAGTTAGTTTTTTAAATATATGTTAAATTTAACATGATAGCATCAAAATTTCCCTACTTGTCTTTGTCCCCTTTTCAACTTCCTTCTATCTTCTATATATATTTAAAATATTTCACTAACACTACCCCCTTTTTTCCCTTTTTGTATCACTTTTCCTAGCTATCCATTCTGCACCTCTACAACTCTCTTCCACCCAAATAAAAGTATTCCCTTGGAACAAATAAGAATAGTTGAGCAAAACAGTTTCAGCCATCATCAGAAGCATTTGACCCCTGTTTAGCTCTCAATTCTAAAGTCAGTGTCTTCCTCTTCCCCTTCCAGATGTCTGAAATTCTACTGCACTTGCTCATCTATTCCCAGCTTCCCCAGAACCTATTTAGACATCCCCTTCCCTTGACCCAGACATGGCAGAGAATGATGTGATTTAAACTCCTGGATTATGAAAATGATGAAGTGGAGAGAGCAGCTGAGGGAACTCTGGCTTTCCATGACTTTCCACTTAAGCCAGAACTACTCCAGGCTGTTGTAGATTGTGACTTTGAGCATCCATTTGAAGTTCAGCATGAGTGTATCCCTCAGGCAACCCTGGAAATAGATGTCTTGTACCGGACCAAATCAGGCATAGGAAAGACAGCTGTGTTTGTGCTATCCATGCTGCTGAAATCTCTGCCAGTCACTGGTCATATTTCTCTGCTGGCAATATGTCACACTCAGGAACTGACCTTTCAAGTTAGCAAGGAGTGTGATCATTTCTTCAAATTTGTGATCAATGTCAAGATTGTGTTGTTTTTTAATAATCTATCAATAAAGAAGAATGAGGAAGGTGATGCCAAGGAAGAATTGCCTGTGTATCATCATGGAGTTGTTGTTGTTCATTCATTTCAATTGTGCCCAACTCTCTGTGACCCCATTTGGGGTTTTCTTGGCAAAGACACTAGAGTGGTTTGCCATTTCCTTCCCCAGCTCATCTTACTGATGAGGAAACAGAGACAAAGTTAAGTGACTTGCCCAGGATCACACAGCTGGTAAATGTCTGAGGCCAGATTTGAAATCAGGAAGATGAGTCTTCCTGATTTCAGATCTGGCACTTTATCTACTATGCTACCTAGCTGCCCCTAATTGTCATGGGGATCCTGACCCAAAATAAAAATCCCATTATCAAAAAAGATTTTATCCTGAATAAGTGTAACAAAATGCTCAATATATCGGGGCATACAGGATATTTTTCACATGACCCCACCATGAGAAGCTGTTCATGATACTGAATACCACAAAGAGCAAAGAGATCTGCCCGGTCTGCCACATGTTCATGAAATATTCAATGGAGATCTTCATAAATGGTAAGGCAGAGCTGACACTGCATGGGCTACAACAGTATTATGTCAACTGAAGCACAACGAGAAGAACTGACAACTCTTCAACTTCCTGGGTATTCTTAAGTTCAACCAAGCAGAGCTCTTTGTGAAATTTGTGTAGCACAGCATTGTACTGGTCCAACTTCTAGTGGAATAGAATTTCCCAGCCATTGTCATCCATTATGGGATGTCCCAAGGGGAGAGTTAACTTCAGTATCAGAATCTCAAGGATTTCCAGTGTCATAGTCTCATGGCCACTATCCTATTTGACGAGAGCATGCCTTCAACTACGACATACCAGAGAAGTCACAGGGTGGCCAGGGCAGATTGGTTTAGGATAAAGGGTTTGGCCATGACATTTGCTTTAGATGAAAATGATGTGAAAATCCTCAAGAAATCTAGGATCACTTCAAGATCAATATTGGTGAATTGTTCTTGCTATTGTTGTTGCTCATCCTTCATCCTCAAAGAGAACCAATGACATCAGGAGGATGATGTCTTGAGTTACAAGTAAATTTCATCATTGAATTGTGATGAAATTGACATTTCTATCTACATTTAGCAGATGTGGTAGAGGTCTTGGATCTTTCTTGGAGTATAATACCCTTTTCCTTCCCAGGAGCTGAACACCTGGGCACTAAAGTGAAGGAAATACTACTACTGCCACCTACCCTAGGCTCCCAACCTCAAAGACCTCGTTTATGTCATCCTCAAAACTCCTTTAATGGTTTGTCCTGTTGGATTCTTTTTAACAAAATTAAAAATGAAACTGCAACAAAAAGAAATATGAAACAGAAGACTGGCAGATATAAAATAGATATCCCTACCCTAGAAATAGCTAAATTACATATGAAGAGTCCAGCCAGAACATAATTTGCCTCCAGTACACAGGCTACATTTATACTTTTGTCCCTAGCCACTTATGGATCATCCTCAAAGGAGTAGGGAAGTGGTTCTAACTAAATTGAAAGTGATCACCTTAAGGCAAGTGTCATGCCTTACTGAGGGAAGAAACATTTGATGCTGCAGGATTGTCTAGCTAGAGAGGCACAATCTCTCCCATATCCTGCATCAGAGCTGAGGCTCTCTGGGAGTTAAAGACTTCTGCTATTTCTAAGCTAAAGGTTGTTGCCCTAGAAGAAAGAACTTTTCAGCTAAAAACAGCATTCTGACTGAAGAGATTGGTAGCAGTACCACCCAGTCAAGCCAGGAGAAAAGACTTCATGAACCTGCCTAAGAGCAAGCTGGAATAGTTAATAAGATTGACCCATTCAGCAGAGACATCATGCCCTCAGAAGAGCCTGGAAACTGAACAACCTGCTTGACCCAATCAGGAAGTAACAGAGGAGTGGCAGAACTGTCTGTCTGGCAGCCATTTCCCAGTCCAGAAGCAGCTGATCCTGCTTGACTACTACAGGGGCCAAATGATGTGTTTGACCCAGCCCATCAGTGGACTTACAAACCCACCCAAGCCCACCACCTTGCAAAGAGCTGACCTAGCTATATCACAAGTGCCACAACCAACAATGAACACCATGAGCACTTTTTGGAGAAAGAATAGCAAGTCTCTATAGTTCTAGAGTTATGAGTTGAGGCAGCTAGGTGGAGCAGTGGATAGAGCACTGGCCCTGGATTCAGGAGGACCTGAATTCAAATCCGGCACCAGACACTTAACACTTACTAGCTGTGTGACCCTGGGCAAGTCACTTAACCCCAATTGCCTCACCAAAAAAAAAAAAATGTAGAGTTATGAGTTGCTTGGGAGATGTTTGTCCCTGTGCCCTATTACCCATGTACCCTATTACCACTACAGTCTAAGATCATGCCCACTGTTCTCTTCATGGACTCTGTGTGTATTTGTAGCAGAATGCACCCATATTATTGGGGGTGGGAAATGCTTTGTAATTACTGTTCTCGCTATAGTTATTTTTTAAAAAGTCTTTTCTAAAGAACTATCTGACTCTATTGGCTGATTGATAATAGGAAACCTATTAGTGGGGCCCCATGAAGTATTGTTCAAAGGGATATTCACCCACAAGTTTACCCTTGTAATCCTAAAAGTTTTCACAGTCACCCTTTTAGGGATCCAACCAGACAATGCCTTTGAAAGTTAAGCAAGTTAGGGGCAGCTAGGTAGTGTAGTGGATAAAGCAGTGGCCCTGGATTCAGGAAGACCTGAGTTCAAATACAGCCTCAGACACTTGACACTTACTAGCTATGTGACCCTGGGCAAGTCACTTAACCCTCATTGTCCTGCCAAGAAAGAAAGAAAGAAAGAAAAAAAGAAAGAAAGAAAGAAAGAAAAGAAAAAAGGGACGGCTAGGTGGCGTAGTGGAAAAAGCACCAGCCCTGGAGTTAGGAGGACCTGAATTCAAACCTGGCCTCAGACACTTGACACTTACAAGCTCTGTGACCTTGGGCAAGTCACTTAACCCCAGTTGCCTCACCAAAAAAAAAAAAAAAAGGAAAAGAAGAGAAAAAAGAAAAAGAGAAAGTGAGACTTGAGGGAGCTATTTCATATACAAAGGATTCTAACTCATAAATTACTATATAAATGAATGTCATTATCAACAAGGATAATGAGAATAGATCATCAAAATTAAGAAATCCACTTAAAATAATTTTTTAAAAATCTAGATAGTCTGACTGATGGGTTCTATCATTACCAACCCATTCCACATGTGATTTTTTCCAAGTTAATTTATCAATGAGATTAAATTCATTGTGATAACCAAAATCGATATCAAGATGGTTATCTGAACCACAGCTAGAGTTGGAATAGAATGAATATTAAGTTAGTGTAAAAAATAATAATGGCATCTGCCCTTCTTTACTTGTAATCAAGTTCAATCTTTATTATCTAGATACTGAAAATACACAAAAGAGGATGTCTCTAAAGAGGAATGAGTCAGAAACTACAATAAGGCATGACCTCTATTAGAGAGAGCATTGCTTTATTAGTCTGCATGACAACAACTGGATCTGCAGAGAGAGAAAAATGAGATACTAGGAAAGAATCACAAGTAGTGTAGTGGAATGGAAAATCTTAAGGTGAGATATTATCTGGATATAGAATACTGATTTTTCATTTAATTCTGTTTGAGAAGGGATTATTTAAAAGATAAAAAAAGAAAACAAGGCATTCATATGTACAAAAATATTTATAGCAGCTCTTTTTGCTGTAGTAAACAAATGGAAGCTAAGGGAATGCCCATCAATTATGGAATGGAGGAACAAATTATGGTATATGAGTGTTATGGAATAGTACCGTGCTCTAAGAAATTATGCAGAGATGAGTTCAGTGAAAACTGGAAAAACTTGTATGAATTGATGCAGACTGAAGTGAGAAAAAAACAAAAAATAAATAAACAATAACAACATTGTAAAGACAAACAGCTTTTAAAGACTAAACAACTCTAATTAATGAAATGACCAACCATGATACCAGAGGGCTGATAAAGAATGCCAGCCACATTCCAACAGGCAATAATAGACTTAGATACTTAGATCAAGATACTTTTTTTTTTTTTTTAGTGAGGCAATTGGGGTTAAGTGACTTGCCCAGGGTCACACAGCTAATAAGTGTTAAGTGTCTGAGGCCGGATTTGAACCCAGGTAGTCCTGACTCCAGGGCCGGTGCTCTATCCACTGCGCCATCTAGCTGCCCCTTAAATAGCAACATCTTTTTTTTTTTGGAGGGGGGGTAGGCAATGGGAGTTAAGTGACTTGCCCAGGGTCACACAGCTAGTAAGTGTCAAGTGTCTGAGGCCAGATTTGAACTCAGGTACTCCTGAATCCAGGGCCGGTGCTTTAACCACTGTGCCATCTAGCTGCCAAGATACATTTTTGAAGATGGCAAATGTAAGATTTTGTTTCGCTTGATTTGTTTCTCTTTTTTTCCAGTGGGAATGGGGAAAAGGTGGGAAGGAGAGAAAATACAATTACTTTTAATTGAAAAGAAATCTCTAGGGCAGCTAGGTGATGCAGTGGATAAAGCACCAACCTTATATTCGGGAGGATCTGAGTTCAGGTCTGACCTCAGACACTTGAAACTTACTAGCTGTGTGACCCTGGGCAAGTCACTTAACCCTCGTCGCCCAGCAAAAACAAAACAAACAAGCAAAAATCCATCCTCTTCTGTGCCTTTACTATTTAGACTTCAGTGCATGTTTCTCACTTGGGATTGTACAGACCTTCTTATTCTTATTCTTTGCCCCAGCTTCATTTTTAAAATAGCAACCAAATGTTTCTCTTTTGTAGTCAACTGTCCATTATCTTTAGAACCCCTTTGCTGCCTACATTTCAGGATTATTTACAACAGGTACCCAGAATAATCTCATTACTGAGTATGTTGAACTCTGCATTGATCTTTGTAAGAATAACAGTAGACATTTGTGTAGTGTTTTACACACTTTGCCTTGTTTTAATCTCACAATATCCCTGTGAAGTTGATCCTTTAGGTGTTATTATCCTCATTTAGAGTAACAGACAGGTTAAGTGATTTGACCATAGTTGCACAGTTTATAAGAATCTGAGGCGAAAATCAAGTGTCAGTGTTATTAGCCTCAAGTTCAGCATGCTCCACTAGGCCACACTGTCTCCCTAATAGTACCTATTTGTTATTTATTTCACATTCTCCGTTTATCCTTTTTTTCTGGGGGGGGGGGCGGTGAGGCAATTGGGGTTAAGTGACTTGCCCAGGGTCACACAGCTAGTAAGTGTTAAGTGTCTGAGGCCGGATTTGAACTCAGGTCCTTCTGAATCCAGGGCCGGTGCTCTATCCACTGCGCCACCTAGCTGCCCCTCAGTTTATCTTTTTTGACATGATGGCTGGAGGATTTGTGAAATACCAAGACTTTAAAGGTTTTCGGAACAAGTTTTACTGAATAACACAATCTTGAGAGAAGACAAAATGAGGGCAAATTAGGGAGGAGAAGCTGAAATCTGAGTCAGGACTTTGCTTAATACCATAACCATTTAGAAACAAATTCCCAGAATTATCAGAAATATGCATACTCACATGTCAACACACCAAAGAATTGGGCTTTCAGTCATTGAAAAACTATAGATTGGAGGTAATTTAGAGTTGTCCAACGCTCATCATGAAACTAGTAAGCATCAGAGGTGGGATTTAAACCCAGGTCTTTATCCAACTCCAGAATTCTATCCGTTATCTCCTTACATCCTCTTTGTTTGACCTCATATAGGGACAAAAACACCTAAGTCTGTTTTTAGTTTACTTCACTCTATGGGATTCCTATTTTTATCCTCCTCCATTGATATAGTCCATAGTTGATTCTGTGAATAGAAGGAATGGATAACACATCTGGAATCCTTTTTTATTCAATGATCTTCAAACATTGCTATGACAAGAACAGTCCATCCTCTCCTGCCCCCACCCTTAGTTATTTGTGTCCAAAACTGAACTGAAGGTTTCCCTGTGGGTCAAGACAGTAAAGTTGGAAATAGTGACCAGTAAATAAATCAGTTATTAGGGATATATGGTCAAAATACATATGACAGGGCAGCTAGGTGGCGCAGTGGGTAGAGTACTGGCCCTAGAGTCAGGAGGACCTGAGTTGAAATCCAGCCTCAGACACTTAACACTTAACTAGCTGTGTGACCCTGGGCAAGTCACAACCTCAATTGCCTCACCCCCCAAAAAAATACATATGACAAATACTATTGGGGTTCTTATACATTCACAGAATTTCAGAGTTGGAAGTAACCTCAGAGGCCATCTAGTCCAACCTGTATTTTGCCTTGAATCCCTCCTATGACAGCCCTAACAAATGGTCATCCATCTTCCAACTCTACTGTATTGAAAGAAATCTCATTAACCACCAAGGCAGATCTTTATACTTTGGGATTCTTTCAATTGTTGCTGTTTGATTTTGTTTAAAAAAATTTTTTTTTATTAAGACCTAAAATGATATGTTTCAACATGATACTTGGAGTACAGAAAGTATAGAGTTATATTCTATCATATTACAAAACCATCACAGACATAAATAGTAGAAAACCCATCAAAGCCCTTTCATATATACTTTGACAGTGAATCTGTCTAATCATCAGGAATAAATACTACTGTATGTTTTTAAAATGTCATCCAGGGGCAGCTAGGTGGCGCAGTGGATAGAGTGCTGGCCCTGGAGTCAGGAGTACCTGAGTTCAAATCCAGCCTCAGACACTTAACACTTACTAGCTGTGTGACCCTGGGCAAGTCACTTAACTCCAATTGCCTCACTAAAAAAAACCAAAACCAAAACAAAAAAAGTCATCCAGCCTCCAACTGGAATTCAGTGAAATGAATTTCCCCCCCTCCCTCAATTCTTTAGACTTTGGGATAACCTTCATTGTTAGGGATTGTTTGGGACTGTTTGGGATAACTTATTGCTTCCTTGCATTAAATGGGAATCTGCCTCTCTCCTTTTACTCCTGCCGGATGGGACCAAGCAGAATAAATCCAATCCCTCTTTCCTGGAAGAGTACTTCAAATACTTTAAAACAGTTATCATGCCCTTCTGCCTCCCCCACAACATATTTCTAAGCTTTACCCCTCTCTAAGAAAGATTATCCTAGTTTCTTTTTAAAAAAATTTTTATTTATTAATTTTTTTGTGGGGCAATGAGGGTTAAGTGACTTGCCCAGGGTCACACAGCTAGTAAATGTCAAGTATTTGAGGTCAGATTTGAACTCAGGTCCTCCTGAATCCAGGACCAGTGCTTTATCCACTGCACCACCTAGCTGCCCCCTGTCCTAGTTTCTTAAACTGATTCCCATATAACATGATCTTGAGAATCCTCAACATACCTGCAAGATTCTGGCCACCCTCAAAACATTTTTATTTGTCTATGTCCTTAGTAAAGTATGATGACTAGAATTGAGAACAATAAACCAGATGTGACTGAATTGTATAACAGGATTATCATTCCTATTGTTCTACATTCTATTCCTCTCTGAATGTGACCAAAGATTATTTTAGCTTTTTTACCTGAATGCAGTGTCAAACTGTTGATTCCTGTTGAGTTTGTAATCCACTAAATGCCACAAGTCCTAGGAGTTCACCTTAACTGTTATCCAGATATTCATCTCCTATTCTGTATTTGGGCATTTGGTTCCTTGAACATTAGTAGAGGAATTTACATACCAATTAAATTTCACCTTATTAGATTCCGTTCATCTTTCCAGACTATTAAGATCTCACTTCAATTCTTCTAAAAGAACAACATCCTTTACACTATTTTTACATGGTACTTCCTTGTTTATAACATGTTGTAAACTGCTTCTACCCATACCATATCTCTCCACTGCCCTTTGGGTAACCTTCAATTTCAGTTCACTAGACAACGTAATATTCCATGACTCCCAACAATACTGTGGATAAATGTAAAGGCAACATCATATACTATTTATCCAGTGTGATTTTTGAAAGTTTTTTTTGCATGTGACAATGAAAATAAGTACCAGTTGAATCCTACTTTGCATATGTTGTACTTTCTCCATGTAGAACAGTGACTCATCTAAGCAAAGGAAGCTTAGGAACTGTGTTCAACATCCTTTAGAAGGTCAGAATTATTGTAATAAATGGTCAGAGAGAAAGCACTACGACTAGCAGAGGGAGATGCTATTTAAATTAGCATTGCTCTCCTGGAAATTTTTTTTAAATCATTTTGCTCATGGAAGAACAACCCAAAAAGAAAGTAGAAATAGCCTCTAGGGCAGGGGTTTTTAACCAAGAGTCCATGAATTTAGTTTCGTTTTTTGATCGTTTGATAATTATATTTCAATAAAATTGATTTCCTTTATAATCCTATATGTTGGGGCAGTTAGGTGGTGCAGTGGGTAGAGCACCGGCCCTGGAGTCAGGAGTACTTGAGTTCAAATCTGGCCTCAGACACTTAACACTTACTAGCTGTGTGACCCTGGGCAAGTCACTTAACCCCAATTACCTCATTAAAAAAAAATCCTATATGTTTTGTTTTATTTTATGCATTTAAAACATTATTCCGAGAAGGGATCCATAGATTTTCACTAGACTGTCAAAAGAGTCCATGATACAGAAAAGGTTAAGGACCACTATTCTAAGGTAATAGAAATCAACTACATGGCTCAATGGATAGAATGTTGGGCCTGAAGTCAGGAAGACCTGTCTTAGGTACTATGTGATGGTGGGCAAGTCACTTAACCTCTGTTTGCCTCAGTTTTTTCAACTGTGAAATGGGATTAACACCATCACTTACTTCCCAGGGCTGTTGAGATAACATTTGTAAAGGTCAAAATAGCTTGTTAGGGGGCAGCTAGGTGTCGCAGTGGATAAAGCACCAGTCCTGGATTCAGGAGGACCTGAGTTCAAATTCAGCCTCAGACATTTGCCACTTGCTAGCTGTGTGACCCTGGGCAAGTCACTTAACCCCCACTACCCTGCAAAAAAACAAAAACAAAATAAACAAACAAAAATAGTTTGTCAAATAGGCAGACTATAGGCACCATTAGATTAGTCCCACCTATTCCCAGTTATTACTTCTACTTTAGTTCACTGAGATCACCTAGTCTACTGAAAATGAACCTAGGCAAACCCTAAATTACAGTATTATTCTCTGGCAATACCCACAGAACATTACTTCTGCAGCATGGGAGACCTACCCCTTCCCTTCTTGGTGTATGAATTTCATCACCCTGCTCAGAATCAGAAGTTTCCATCACTGGCTCAGAACATGGTTGTCTTGTCATCCATGCTCCATGGAGGACTCTTGTGGTATCTTACTAGCTTTCCTGATGAGTCCATGTTAGCCAAGGTGTTGACACAACAGATATCTGTGATGAGACTTGGCTCAGACTCAAGGGTGATGGCTTCTCCTATGATGTATGTTCTCTGTGTTATGAAACCCTGCCTTACCAGTGGATACCAGCACATGGCTTCTACCATGTTATCAGTCAGCTAACCAAGAAGATGGCTTACCCTTTCCAATTCCCTCAAGTCCCAACTGCCTATAAATTGCTAAACAAGCAAAAGTTATAATTTAAACTAATGTAGCCATGGGAGAGAAAGAAAATAATACCTATATGTATAGTGAGGTCTGTTGTGATTGTGGCTTGAAGGGAGGCAGGACAGACTTCCCTAGCCTCTTCTCCCCCCACCCTTCTTGGAGGAAAACTTTCATTCCTACCAGGATAAGGAAGCAGGAGGTTGGTGGCAGAGGCCATGAATCTACTCTTTTCACAGAGAGAGGGGGGCTAGTAGGCTAGAAGTATATCTATCTGTTCCTGTAAATATTTTAGCTATTTGGGAATCAGTAGATACCTACTTTGTTTCTAATTCATTGATACAATGAAAAATGCTGCTAGAAATGTTTTGGAATATTTGAGTCCTTTCTCTCTGTCTTTGACCTGTTTGGGGAATATGTTTGTAAGGTATGAAATGGGATTCATGTAGGTATGTTATGTATGTTTATCTAAATGAGTCTCCTAGGAAGACTGATAGATATTTCAGGAATCTTGCGCAACTCACTCCAAGGGAGACTGATTCTTACCTGAGGAGAGTAAGGGAGTAATATTAAGGCTAAAAGGCAAAAAACAGCCATTGCTCAAGGAACTCTGAATACAAACTCAGGTACGAACTATACCTAGTTGTTTGTATGTTGTGTCTCCCTGATGTCATCACTTCATCTATCTGTACATTGATCAGAGTTCTTCAGGCTTTCAAGGCCATTTGTTTTTATAATGTTATTATGGTATATAGTATTCCCTTGGTTCTCCTCACTTCATTTTGCATCATTGTTCATACAAGTTTTTCAAGGTTTCTCTGAAACCATCCCTTTCCTCATTTCTTACAGACAGTACAATAGTATTCCATTATATATATATAATTTGTTCAACCATTACCCAATTGATGGACACACACCTCCTTAGTTTCCAGTTCCTTTCAACTACCCAAAAGAAAAGAAAAGGGGAAAAAAACCCTGATGTAAATATTTTTGTACATATCAGTCTTTATAGCCTTTATTTGGTTTCTTTGGTATATAGGGCTAGGATTAGCATGTCTGAGACGAAGGGTGTATATAGGTAGTGACTTTCGGGGATATTGCTCAAAATTATTTTTCAGAATGGCTAGACTAATTCACATGTCTACCAATAGTTCATTAAGGTGCCTGTTTTTTTCAGTTCCTCCAGTATTTGTCATTTTCCTTTTTTTGTCAACTTTGCCAAATTGATAGATATGAAGTGGCACTTCAAAGTGGCTTTAATTTTCATTTCTGTAATTGTTAACAATTTGGAGCATTTTTTCCTATGCTTCTTGATAGTTTGAATGTTTTCCTTTGGAAACTACTTGTTCATATTCTTTGGCCACATCAATTGAAGGAGTGACTTCTTACAAATTTGCATCAGTTGAAAATTATGCCTTTTTCAGAGAAGTCTGCAACAAAGAGTCTTATGTGTGACAGAAATTAATTCAAGAATCTGGGGAATGAATCTTCACAATTGGGTTGGTTTGATGGAGATTGTAACTAAAGGTCAACAAACCAGACTTAAAGACTATCAGGCTCTAACTCTATTTTCCAACTTCATGGCTGCTCCTAAAATGAATGAATCACAAAGACTTTACTTCCTCAGACCTCACAATTCATGAGCGTTTTTTAGTCCAATATTATTTTCCTTGCACAATATTGCCTCTTGCAATTCAAATTAATTCAGTTCAAATTATTAAATTCTACTAAAAGCTCAAGGCACTAAGATAAATAGGCCTAATATACTTACTTTGTCTAGAAATTTCAATATTAATCCGTTAGTCAACAAGCATTTATTAAATGCTGATGTCTTTTGGAGGTACGATGCAGCAAAACAAAACAAAAACAGTTTTTAAAAAAGCCACTGCTTTCAAGGACACCTTGGTGGAAAAAATAAAAGTGAATTCCTCAAGGTATCCAGAATTATTCAGAGCTCTTTATGTGTAAAGTAACACTACACACAGGAAGCTCAAATTGAATAGAAATGAATTGAAACTAAATTCTCCTTTTTTAGTCTAGTCTAGAAGACAGCTAGGTGGAGCAATGGATTGAGTTCCAGGCATGGAGGCAGGAAGACTCCTCATCCTGAGTTCAAATCCAGCCTCAGATACTTACTAGCTATGTTACCCTGGGCAAGTCACTTAACCCTGTTTGCCTCAGTTTCCTCATCTCTAAAATGAGTTGGAAAAGGAAATAGCAAACTACTCCAGTATCTCTGCCAAGAAAACCCCAAATGGGATGATGAAGAGTTAGACACAACTGAAAAACTAAACAAAAATGATAAAACCTTCCAATTCTTAGTTGTTGTGTGCATAGTAAATTCAAGAATCCTTCAATAGTAATTTAAGGAGAATTAAACAACAGTCACATAGCTGCTTCCTAAAGTCACTCACATTACTTTAGATAAAAATTTCTTAAACTGTGGGTCTCGACCCCATATGGGTTCATGTAACTGAATGTGGGGGTCGTAAAAAATTTGGCAGCAGCAAAAGATTATGTATACCTATTTTATATACCCATATACCTGGAGTCATATAAAAATTTCTCAGATGAAAAAGGATCATGAGTGGAAAAGGTCTGAGAGATCTTGCTTTTAGACTATTATTTTGGGTCAAGGAGAAAGATTTTTGTGTTAAATAGCAGGTAGACAAGATATGTGGTCTTTCCCAGGAAGAGTCTGAATGATCAGTTCTTCCAAACCTCTGCATTCTGTACGTCAATGAAAAACACTGTGCTTGCTTCCTCAAAATCAAAATCAACACACTAGCTTTCACGTCCTAGCTTTACTTTAATTTAGTAACCATCCAGCACACACATTCATTGCAGCTGGTCCTTAATTAAGATAAAACATGGCTGCTTCCAACCCCTGCCCCCATTCACGCTTATCTTTAGTTTCCCTGGGGATGCATTTCTCAGCCTTGTGTCATCCAAGCCAAGTACAAAACATGAAGCATCTTGGGATGAACTAGTGGGTGTGACGGCTCAGTATTTGTGCTGTTATATTTTAGGAGGCCTGCTTCTGAGTTTGCTATATGTAGTTCCTTGCTTCTTAATTTCTGCTTCAGGTTGGTCAGTATTTTAATTGCTGTGGAAACAAGATGCTTCTTTTCACCTCTGCTAAATCTAAACTTCAGAGTCTTTGGCCATGACAATGGGGGAAAGGATAAATGACTCGTAGTTGATTGTGTTTAACAAGTAGAGATTATTTCATTTCTTGTATTTCACAGTGCCTGGCACTGTGCTTGATAAATACTTTGTAAATTTAGGCAATTTCTTTGGCTCTGCAGTCATCACTTAACATAAACATAACTCCATATAGAGAAGTCATCTGTCACACAAAGGCCCTCTTAGAAAGTCCAGGAATACAACATGAAAGCAAAAATGTCACAATGAAGATATTCATCAATATGTGTATGCGTATTATTTAAAGACAGAAGGCAAAAATGTCAATCTATCAATCTCTCTATCCATTTATCTATCTATGCTATGCTATGCTATTTAACATGAACATCTCCTTCTTTTTTTTTTTTTTTCATGAGGCAGTTGGGGTTAAGTGACTTGCCCAGGGTCACGCAGCTAGCAAGTGTTAAGTGTCTCAGGCCGGATTTGAACTCAGGTATTCCTGACTCCAGGGCCTGTGCTCTATCCACTGTGCCACCTAGCTGCCCCCATGAACATCTCCTTCTTAACTTGAAATCTCCTATATAGGTAAAAGTTTTTGCAGTGGCATTCTTTGTCATATGATATAGGTTTATTTATCACAGGATCATAGCTCTTGAGTTAAAAGGGACCCTCTGTGGTCATCCAATCCAACTCCTTCATTTTATAAATGAGGAAATTAAGGCCCAGGGAGGTTACATGACTTGTCCAAGGTCACATTAGTCATTTGTATTTGAACTCAGGTCCTCTGATACCAGAGTCAGCATTCTGTCCTCTGAACCATACTGATTGGAAGGAAAGAAGGAAAAAGAAGGAAGGAAGCAAGCAATGTGTCAGGCACTGTGCTAAGCACTTTATAAATATTTCATTTGATCCTCACAACAACCCTGGGAGGTAGGTGCCATTATGATTCTTATTTTGAAGGAATACTGAGGAAACTGAGGCAGACAGAGGTTAAGTGATTAGTCCAAGGTCACACATTTGGTAAGTGTCTGAGGCAGGATTGAAACTCACGTCTTCCTGACTCTAGGCCCAGCACTTCTCTATTCACCGTGTCACCTAGCTGCCTTAGCAGTCACTCATTGACTTATAGCTTTGTCCATTCCACAGAAAGTCTGGCCAGTTGACTTCTGGGGGGTTGGGAAGCAACAAAGGCCCCAGGGAAAGTGTCATGGCAATGAAACAGAGGGATAGTCCTGGGCTAATTAGGAAGCACGGTATGTATATCAAGTAGTTCAGAATAATAGCAGTGTGCTTCTTCCCTTCTTTCCTCCCTGCTTAACCTACACTAATTAAAACTCTGGCTTTCACATGTAATCACATGCAAATGTGCCTAATTGTAACAGAAAAGCCATTAAACCCACATTGTAAATTAGTTTTTCAGCTTAGCTTCAGTCACTGGGAGGTCCCTGAAGGAAGAGGCATAAAACAGCTAAGGAAAAGGAAGAGAAAGAATGGGAACATAAATTACTACTGGGAGAAACAGAGTTCAGTCAAGCACCACAATTCAGGGCTTTGGGCAGTCAATGAATAGCTTAATGGTACTGCCAGCTGGGAGTATGGGAGCAATGAAGAGAGGATGGAGAAGAACTAAACACCAGTTTCTCTTATTTCACAGCTCTGATTATACAGTCTGGAACATCACCCTTAGTTTTAGGAAAGAAGGACAGAAGGAAGGAAGGAAGGAAAGAGGAAAGAAAGAAAGAGGAAGGAAGGAAGGAAGAAAGGAGGGAGGTAGCAAAGAAGGGAGGGAGGGAGGGAAGAAAGAAAGAAGGAAAAGAAGGGGGAAGGAAGAAATAAGGAAAGGAGGAAATGAAGTAAGGGAGGGAGAGAAGGAGGGAAGGAAGGAAAGTTTGACAGACACTGCAGAGACCATGGGCATATACTACCTGTGTGTAGCATGTTCTTTTCCCATAGGCGCTGAAACAGATCAAGACCTGAAGATGAGGCTAAATGACTGTGTGATGGACAGAAAAGACAGCAGAGTGGCCAGTATATAAACCTGAGGTTTGAAAGCTCTACTATGCAGCAGCTCTTCTAATTGGTCTCCTAGGGTTCTTGGGGAACAGCAAGCATGGGTCTTGTGTATCTATCCAGTAATCTCGAACTGCTTCCATCCTCCTAAGCTGCAAGTGTGAGCAGCAGTTGAATGAAAAACATTTAAAACTAAACAATTTTTTTTTTACAAATATTTTTAAGTAGCTATGTGAACAGCATCATGGTAGACACTGATGATATTAAGAGTTAAAATGACAGTCTCTGACTTCAAGGAACTTATAATCTAACAGCAAGGATATAAGAAAACAGGATGAAGTAGAGATCTAAACAAAGGGATATAGGAAAATTCAAAGGGGAAGAAATCTCAACTGGGAGAATCAGGAACTAGATGAGACTGATCAAAGGAAAAATATTGCTACCAATTCTGTACTCTGTTTTACGCTGAAGTCTGCTAAGTCATCATCAAGCAGTTGTTAAGCACCTGCTATGTGTTAGGCACTGTCCTAAACTCTGGGGATACAAAGAAAAGCAAAAAATATTCCCTGTTCTCAATGCACTCACAGTTTAACAGAGGAGGCAACATGTGGACAACTAGATATAAACAAGATATATAAGGATTAAATTGGAAATTATCTCAGAAGTGTGAGATTTAAAATTGGATATTAGTTCATAAATCTCCCCTCTTTAACCTTTCCCTTAATTTATCTCCCAGACTAGTAAATGGAAGAAGCTTCTGGTTTTCTAGTTAGAGCTTTTATTGTATGGTAGTCACAAGGTGATGTTGATTAGAAGGATTGGAATGTAGAAATACAATACAAATCGTCTTAAGTCTAAGCTTAGTCTATATTCTGTATAAAACTCACCAAAAGACGAAGGCCACCTTTGGGGAGAGAGAGAGAGAGAGAGACCGTGTCAAGCGCGTGCTGCTGCTAACCGCGAGCCGGGCCCAGTCGAACTCTCATCAGCATCAGTCTGTGCAGCACAGTCAGGAGACCAGCAGAGTAGGAAAAAGTTCCACTTCCGTTCTCTCCTTGCCTTTTAAGCTCGAACCCCGGAAGTGGAGTGCTAGCAGGCAGTCTGACGTGCGCAGCAGGCGGACTGGCGTGCGTAGCTCATGCCATTGGTCTCCTCCCCGAAAGGGTGGTCCTTCAAAAACTGGCATCTTTCAGAAGGAAGGCCCTAAAATTAAAGAGGAGTGGGAAAGGCTCCTTGCAAGAAGTGGTACTTGAGCTGAGACTTAAAGGGAGCCAGGGAAGCTATTTAATTTAAAATTAATCAGGGGCAGCTAGGTAGTGTCCAACCTTGGACACTTGACACTTATAAGTTGTGTGACCCTGGGCAAGTCACTTAACCCTCATTGCTCCACAAAAAATTTAAAAATTTTTTTAAAAAAATTAATCTATATCCAAGGTATTTCTAGCTTGAAGAGAGATGTACAAACTAGTCGTTCCCTCATATGTGACTGCTCCAAGAAGATTTCAGGTAACAGTTTCGGGCATATGGTAGATGCTTAATAAATGTTTATTGGTCAATTGACATCTGAAATGGAAACACAGAATAAAAGTTTTAATTTTATGCAGTTATTTTTTTTCTTTATCCTCCGAATTTGGTGTTGCAAATTATGTAGATGGTTTGAATACATACAACCGCTTATTCACAAGTGACTCTCATATCAATAACCAGTTGGTTCTTATCCATTTTAATCCATTTTGTTATATCCATGAACTTGAACTAGGAAAAAAATTTTTAATTTTTTTTTGCAGGGCAGTGAAGGTCAAGTAACTTGCCCAGGGTCACACAGCTAGTAAGTATCAAGTATTTGAGGCCAGATTTGAACTCAGGTCCTCATGAATCCAAGGCTAGTGCTTTATCCACTGTACCACCTAGCTGCCCCTTAATAGTTCATTCTCTTTTTTTTGGAAATATTACGCTAAAATAGTTATAGTTAACATTCTAGAATTAAGCAACCAAGTCAAATCCCATTCCTCCTAGAACACCTCCTCATACTGGCAGTTAAAGGGCTTTCCTCCCTTCCACTGATATTTTAATCCTTTCTCTGCATAGTGTTCAAGGAGGACTAGCACCTCTGGTATGAGGGCTTCCTGAGCCCTTTTCAGAGCTGCTCATTGACCTTTGATGTCCACCTGTCACCCAGCTCTCACCTGTGGCTGCAAGAAGCTGTAGCATGTGCAGTGGCCACACCCAGGAAAACCATCTCTGCAGACAGGCTAAACCAGGTTGAGGGTAATCTACGGCCTCAACCCTGTCAGTGAGCTAGGGGCACGTCTAGCCCAAGCATGTGAAGACTTCCCAGGTTGGAATGGAAGGATGAGAACAATTTGTTCCAATGTCCATGAATGTGGCTGAGGCAGGTACTATGGAGCACTAGACATTGGTCAGACACTGAAGATACTTGGGTCATCCACTGCATCTCAGGCCATTGCCAGTCATCCTGACTTTTGTCTTGCCACTGGACTTCAGTGACTCTGGAAGAGAGAGTGAGACTGATGACTTTGTACAATTCTGCCTCAAATCCAAGTCAAGGCATCACTTCACAATGTCATTGGTCCTTTTTGAAAACAATGGATAAACAACAACAATCCTGTCTCAATGGAGAAGGGTGAGTGATAGACAGAAAACACTACAGGTGGCCCAGTATAGAAGATACTACTCTTATATAGGTCAATAACCATAGCATTTCTGGGAGAAGACAATGATATAAACAAGACAAGAATTATTCTTCATTGAAAGGTTTGGTTCTGGGGGCAGCTAGATGGCACAGTGGATAAAGCAACCGGCCCTGGATTCAGGAGGACCTGAGTTCAAATCTGGCTTCAGACACTTGACACTTACTAGCTGTATGACCCTGGGCAAGTCACTTAACCCTCATTGCCCTACAAAAAAAGAAAGGTTTGGTTCTACCCTTAACCATTTCCCTAAGAAAAACCTCTTTATTCTTTTGTCCTGACTGACCTTTCTTATGGTCTTTTTCCTAAAGTCTGGAAAGGTCTCTAGAAGAAAATATATTTCTCTATTTTTCTAAAGAAAATACAAAGCAGATTTTGAATATGCTTCCAGACTCCTGAGCTAGACCTTAAAGGAAATGGTTTCTAATGCATGAAGATGAATAGAGAGTATGTTCTAAGCATGAAGCAAATGCAAGCAATTGGTAAAGGGGAGAACAAAATCAATGAGAACACAAGCTCCTTAAGTGTATAGATTCTTTCATTCTTTGTATTTGAATTCCCATCACTGCAATGTGTCTATCACAGTGCCTGATGTACTAGGCACTTATTACTTGTTGATTGATTGCTTGATCTAATCATTTAGTTTTTTTAGATGTATGTCAAGAAGAGTCTACATTTATTGCCTTAATGTTTTATGGAGAAGATGATGAGGATGATTTTAGAAATATTTAAGTCATCACAAATTTATTAAACACTTACCATGTACCAAAAACTGGGCTAAGCACTGAGGATATTTTTTTTTAAAAAAGCAAAAAACAGAGGTCCCTACCCTCAAGGAGCTTGTATTTTAATACAAGGCAGCTAGGTAGATAGAGTGGATAGAGTATTGTAGTCAGGAAGATCCCGAGTTCAAATCCAGTCTCACTTAGTAGTTGTGTGACTCAGAACAAGTCACTTAATCTCAAGTCACAATCATCTATAATATGCGGATAATAATAGCACTTACCTCTCAGGGTTGTTGTGAGGATCAGTCCAATCAGTAAACATTTATTAAGCACCTACTATGTACCAGACAGAAAATGAGATAATTTTAAAGCACAGAGGGACAGAATTAATAGAGAGGGGGGAGGGGTGGAAATGTCCTTTGAATAAAGAGAGATTTGATCTGAGCCTTGAAGGAAACCTGAAGGTGAGAAAGAAGAGCATTCCAGTTATAGGGGAGAGCCAGTGAAAATGCCTGGAATGTCATGTATAAGGAACAACCAGAAAGCTAGTGTTACTGGGTCATAGAGAGTGTGGAAAAGAGTAAAGAATGCAAAGATGAGAAAGATAGCATGGGGTGGGGCAGCTAGGTGGCACAGTGAATGGAGCACCAGCCCTGGATTCAGGAGGACCTGAGTTCAAATCTGACTTCAGACATTTGATACTTACTAGCTGTGTGACCCTAGGCAAGTCACTTAACCCCAATTGCCTCACCAAAAAAAAAAAAAAAAAGATAGCATGGGGCCTTGAGGTGTGAATAGGACATCCAAGTGGAGAAGTCTGTTTGGCAATTGGAGACACACCAAGAGCAGCTCATAAGAGAGACTGGAGGGGCAGCTAGGTGGCACAGTGGATAGAGCACCGGCCCTGGAGTTAGGAGTACCTGAGTTCAAATCCAGCCTCAGACACTTAACACTAGCTGTGTGACCCTGGGCATGTCACTTAACCCCAATTGCCTCACTAAAAAAACAAAACAAAACAAAAAAATAAATACATAAATAAATAAAAAAGAGAGACTGGGGTTGTATACATGGATTTGGTTGCCAGTTAACATAGAGCTGAAGGCATGAATGACATCACCAAGAGAAAGGGTAGAGAAAGAAGAAAAGAGGGCACAACACAGAGCTGTAGGAGATACTCACATTTAAGGGATGAGAAGATAATAGTAAAATGACTATTAGCTGTCTCTGCCTAATCAGTGGACTTCAGAAACCCTATACTTCTTCCAGTCAGAGACAGCCTTTAAGCTCACCACTATATCTTATGGCAACAGCAATGAAAGCCGCACTCTGACCTTTTGAAACACCTGAGAGTAGAGTTTGGGCCTGTTTCATATCCCAGTCTCATTCCTGAGAAGGCCAATTTATATTTGGTTCCCTCTACAACCTACAGACAGTTGAAATAAAACAGGTTCCCTGAACTCAAGGTCTCTAACTCTCCCAGCACAGGTCAAAACTCAACCTCCCCCTCCCCTCCCCTCCCCATCCCAATCTCTTGGAAAGAAATTCCTTGTATTACCAGGGAATTACAATCACTAACACACAGGACAGGAAAAGGAAGGATGGAAGACAGTATAAGACCACCAACTAATGCAGAAGCTCCCTTGAATCTGTCACCCTGTCCAATATCCTGACCTACCAATTATGGCTTAAGACAATTGGTCTATCATTCCTATACCTAAGTGGGCTGGTATGATGATCACCAGTATCTGGCCTAGTTCCCATTGTTCCTTAAATAGCCTTGATCCTATCAGGTAACACAAGGGAGTAAATAAAAACCAGTCATTTCTTTTTTTTTTTTTTTTTTTGGTGAGACAATTGGGGTTAAGTGACTTGCCCAGGGTTACACAGCTAGTAAGTGTCAAGCGTCTGAGGCCGGATTTGAACTCAGGTCCTCCCGAATCCAGGGCCTGTGCTCTATCCACTGCACCACCTAGCTGCCCCCAGCCATTTCATTTTTAGCTAACTATCCCCTGAATCTACTTACTATCTTGCCAGTGTCCCAGAATCTTAATGTTTTGTGTGTTGGGGGTGGGGGGATGTAGAGGAGAGTGTGGATATGTCAATCCTGCATCTACTACTAATCTTTTCATTGTGCTATTGCAGAACAGGTAACAGAGACCACCCCTTATCTTCTATCATCTTTATTGCTGCTGCTGCTACTAAGATACAGACGTACCTCAGAGATATTTGGGGTTTGGTTCCAGACTATCACAATAAAGAAAATATCAAAATAGTTACACAATTTTGGGGGTTTCTTAGTGCATATACAAGTTATATTTATACTATAATCTGTTAAGTATATGTAATATTGCAGTAGTATTATAGAGTTTAATGCATTATTATTTTTTTTTTTAGTGAGGCAATTGGGGTTAAGGGACTTGCCCAGGGTTACACAGCTAGTGAGTGTTAAGTGTCTGAGGCCGGATTTGAACTCAGGTACTCCTGACTCCAGGGCCGGTGCTTTATCCACTGTGCCATCTAGCTGCCCCTATTATATAGTTTAAAATGTATATACTTTAATTTTAAAATACTTTATGGCTAAACAATGCTAACCATCAACTGAGCCTTCAGGGAGTTGTAATCTGGTGGAGGATCTTGCTTAGAAGTTGATGGCTGCTGACTGATCAGGGTGGTGATTGCTGAAATTCTTAAAATAAGATCACAATGAAGCTTGATGTATCAATTGACTCTTCCTTTTACTTGAACACTTAGAGGCCATTGTAGAGTTATTAACTGGCCTAGTTTCAATATTATTGTGACTCAGGGAATAGGGAAGCCTGAGGAGAGGAAGAGAGATGAGGAACAGCAGATTGGTAAAGCAGTCAGACCATACACATTTGTCGATTAAGTTTGCCATCTTATATGGGCGCAGTCTGTGGCACCCCAAAACAATTATAATAATAACATCAAAGATCACTGATCACAGATCATCACAACAGATATAATAATAATGAAGAAGTTTGAAGTATTTCGAGAATTAGCAAAATGTGACACAAAGACATAATGTAAGCACATGCTGTTGGAAAAATGGTGCCTGATAGACTTGCTCAACACAGGGTTGCCACAAACCTTCAATTTGCAAAAAATGCAATAACTGTGAAGAGCAATAAAATAAGATGTGCCTGTAATGGTTCTTATTTCTTCTATTGCTCTTTTGGGACTGATTTCCTTTTTGTAGCCTTTACAATCTCTCTTCTCTTCCTCCTATTATTATAGGCTTCCCCCTTTGCCATCATGTAAAACAGAGGACAACTTCTTTATTGTCACATCTTTCTGGTCACTGATATTTGCTGAAATGGTTTGGGGCTGATACATGGGAGGTAAATTCTGTTGCCTTTTTTTTTGTTGTGGGGCAATGAGGGTTAAGTGAGTTGCCCAAGGTCACACAGCTAGTCAAGTGTCTGAGGTCAGATTTGAACTCAGGTCCTCCTAAATCCAGGGCTGGTGTTTATCCACCACCTAGTTGCCCCATACCCTCTTTTTTGTAAGTCACCCTTTTTCCTTTCCTTTAATGTTCAAATGAATTGATTTAACGCCTTTTCAACATTTGGCTGCATTTATGGTTCTGTTACGAAATACTTTCCCTTTAAACTTTCTGCCTGAACCAAATTTCTAAAAGAATTCAGTCACTGTGTAGCTAAGAGTAACCTGGATGAGGAGCTCTTGTTAATTACTAAGCAGGTATTGTAGACAGATTAAGACACCCAGCTGCGGCAAGAAAGAGATGGGAGAGGGCTGTTCTGCTCTGCTCCTAGAGAGCAAAGTACATGAAGAAATCATGGCATTCATTTCTTTTTTTGTTGTTTTTTTGTGTGTGTGTTTTTTTTGTGGGGCAATGGGGGCTAAGTGACTTGCCCAAGGTCACACAGCTAGTAAGTGTCAAGTATCTGAGGCCAGATTTGAACTCAGGAACTCCTGAATCCAGGGCTGGTGCTTTATACATTGCGCCACATAGCTGCCCTGGCATTCATTTCTTAAAGACCAAAGGTTTTATGGTTCTCTCATGAAGATAACTTAGCTATTCCTTTTGAACTGAAATATGCATATTAATACATTAGTGTGGGAGACCCTCTAATATGTGTATGATTGGTCTGCATGTGACATGGATATATAACTGATCTGAGATCTGATTCACCCTCTCCCCAAGGTTTACTGCAATTTTCACCTTGGCGAAGAGTAGGAGGAGGGTCATTCCAGCACTGCCAACAACCTAATGAAGGAAGGGGCAGTTAGGATGCAGGACCTATGTGGCCAGGAACCCTCTCCACTCTCCTACTTCCAAGAAGGGTAGCTGGCTAGAATTACCTATAACTCACACATAAAATATCTTTAGTCAAGGGATGTAATAGGAGTTATACAAGCTTCTTTCTCTAATTACTCTCATGGGGAGAATAACATTCACCTTTCTCTTGCCAGCTTGGCTCTGTTGACTAGATGTTGGTTACATAAACAAGTCACCAATAACTAGTATACCTCTTTGTCAAAATAAACAGTAAACAGAAATTAGGGTAATGATATAGATTAGAGTAGTTGAAAATAGGCACAGTTCATGAGCTCTTCAAGAATGAAAATCTCACCTCCCAAGGAGAGAAAAAGATTGCATCTGGGGAAAACTGTTCTTAGCAATCTCTAGCATGGGAAGCACTGGAAGCCATGGGAAGTTAGAGGTTTACTTCCCCACATATTCACAGCTCCAGAGTACTCCCCAATTCACCAATCCAAAGTTCATGCTTGGGGCAGCTAGGTGGCACAGTGGATAAAGCACCGGCCCTGGATTCAGTAGTACCTGAGTTCAAATCTGTCCTCAGACACTTGACACTTACTAGCTGTGTGACCCTGGGCAAGTCACTTAACCCCCATTGCCCCACAAAAAAAAAAAAAAAGTTCATGCTTGCCTCTCATAATCTCTCCATCTCTTCCAGATGTCTGTCTCAATAAGAATAAAGTCTCTTCTCCACTTATATAACCATACCTAGTAGTATAATTAAGAAAGTCCAGAAGAAATGACACAGAGGGTCTTGAACTCATAAATCTCTCAAGTGATCAGGAGTCACATATCCCTCTGCATATACAACATGCAGCAACAGGACTGTCCTTCATAAAATCCAATCCAGGCTAGGGCAGGAGTAGGATTATCCATACTTATACTCCTGTATTTGTATATAACCATGTGTGTAGATATAGATATAGATATTGAAGAATAATTCTCAAAACCCATGGGTAAAGAAAGAAATCAATATCAGTAATATTTTTACACAATCGTGTGTGTGTGTGTGTGTGCACGCGCGTGCGCGCGCATGCCTGTATACCAAATTCCAGGAATAAAACACATTTGCCACTTTTTTGTTTTCCATCACTTTATTTTTTTACATTTCTAATATTTTATTTTAAAATATTTTCAACTACAGATAAAAACAATTTTGACATTCATTTTTAAAACTTCAAATTCTAAAATCTCTCTCTCCCTTCACCCTCCCTAAAATGGTAAGCAATATGATATAGGCCATGCATGTGCAATCATGCAAAATATTTCCATCTCAGTCATTTTGTGAAAGACACAAACAAAAAAAAACATAATAAAGAAAGTGAAAAGTAATACACTTTGATCTGTATTTAGATTCTATCAGTTCTTTGGATATAGATGGTATTTTTCTATCATGAGTTCTTTGGAATTTATCTTGGATCATTGTATTGCAAAGAATAGCTAAGTCATTTGCAGCTGACTATTGTACAATATTGCTGTTACTGCATACAATGTTTTCCTGGTTTTGCTCACTTTGCATCAATTTGTTTTTCCAGGTTTTTCTGAAGTCATCTTGTTCATCATTTCTTATAGCACAATAATATTCAATTACATTCATATACCACACCTTTTTCAACCATTCCCCAATTGATGGAACATCCCCATAATTTCCAGTTCTTTGCCACAAAAGAAGCTATTATAAATATTTTTGTACATATAGGTCCTTTTCCTTTTTTAGAAAATCTCTTTGGGACAACAGATCTAGTAGTGGTGTTGCTGGATCAAAGGGTATGCACAGTTTGATTGTCTTTTGGTCATAGTTCCACATTGCTCTCCAGAATGGTTGGATCAGTTCACAGTTTTACCAACAGTGCATTAGTGTTTCTATTTTCCCAATCCCCTCTGGTATTTATAATCCTCCTTTTTTGTCATATTAGCCAATCTGATTAGATGTGAGGTTATATACCTCAGAGTTGTTTTAATTTGAATTTCTCTAATCAATAATGAGGTAGAGCATTTTTTTCATGTAACTATAGATAGATTTAATTTCTTCATTTGAAAATTGCCTGTTCATATCCTTTGACCATTTATCAATTGGGGATTTACTTGTATTCTTATAAATTTGACTCTTTTCTTTATATATTTGAGAAATGAGGCCTTTATCAGAGATACTTGCTAGGAAATTTTTCCCTCAGCTTACTGCTTTCCTTCTAATCTTGGTTACATTGGTTTTCTTTGTGCAAAACCTTTTTAATCTACTGTAATCAAAATGATCCATTTTACATATTGTAATGCTCTCTGTCTCTTCTTTGGTCATAAATTCTTCCTTTCTCCATAATCCTATGATGTGCCAGGCATAGTGATAAGCACTAGGGATAAAAAAAAAGGCAAAAGATAGTCCCTGTCTTCAAAGAGCTTATAATCTAATGGAGTACAGTGAAGAACAATAGAGTGAAGCATGAATTTCCATAGGACATCAGCATCTCTGCATCATCAAAAATATGTATTATCTCTTCATATATGTGCCCCAACCATACATATTTATACACATATATACAAATACATATACATACATACATACTCTTTCATACATGTACCTGACCATGTGTAGTCCCTAAATGTTTATTCTCATGATTGATGCCAATCTATAAGTGTCTATTATTTTTATTGCAGGTATATTTATTTGCAGGAAAGTATGCCCCAGGTTTATAGGAGGAATATTTTATTACTATTTTTTTTAACAATACCATCTCATTATATGTATTTATGTCAAACTAAGTATGTCCTTTGGATAATAAGTAAAGATAAATGTTATTAGAGAGCTGTGAACTATGGCTTTGAATGGATGTGAACCCACACGGTATATTTATAAAATGCTTAGCACAGTGCCTGGAATAAAGCAAATGTTATATAAATGTTAGCTATTATTATTATTATTATTATTATTAATTACCTTGAATCTAGAGTAACTTTTCTGGAGGCCTCTTTTGTGACAGCGGTCCTACACATAAGATGTGGGTTAGAGGAGAGAAGAATGGGTTGTGATCAGTACTGGTTGAAGAACTGCCCACACTAATATTGTCATAGATCCAGAAAAGTACACTAGTATGGATAGGTATGTACATGAATGAAAGGAAAAGGGAATGTGTTTCATTTTTTTAAACATTCTAAAGGAAGAGGAGAAAGTGTCTAACTGACTAATACAGTTCAGTAGAAACAAGTAGATCTCACTTTTTAAAGCAGCATACTCTAATCATAGAAAGCATTTACTCTTGCTAGAGAAAGGATTAAAATTAAGAGTGAAGGATAGATTGTTGGAGGATGTGGAGAGGGTGGAAGAGGGATGGGAAGATAAATGCCAAGTTTATACATTTCATTAGATAACTAGATTTCATCTTGTGTCCTTATGTCTTCCATCCTTGTGATTTGTCTGGTTCTGATTGCTAAATAAGGTGGGGCTAGAGAGTCTAGACTTCAAGAAGCAGAGAGAATATTATGCAGAAGAGCAGCAAGGTGAAATGAAGTAGATTTCATTTGCCTGTAGTCTTCCTACTTGAATCGGGAAAAATTTAAACTGAGAGGGGAGAGAACAAAATTTTGTTAACATAGCTCTGACAAGCCTAGTACCACACACACTCTAGTATCAGGGAGAGTAGTAGATCATAATAGTAGCTGACATTTATAAGACATCATAAGGTTTGTAAATTGATTTATATATATTATGCTGAATCCTCACAATGAATGAGTGAATGAATGAATGAGTTAATAAAGCATTTATTAAATGCTTACTACATGCAAAGCACTGTACTAAGCTCTGGGTATACAGATAGAAAAGTAAAACAGTTCCTGCTCTCAAGGAACTCACATTTTAATGAGGAAGACAACATATGGAAAGTTTTAGCTGGAAGTCAGATTTAAAATTCCATTAAAGTATAGCAGCAAAAAGATGTTAAAAGTCTCTTCTCAAATGTTATTTCCATTGATAAAATAATATCAGCTTCTGATATTGAACCATTTGACAGTGACAAGGATTTTGGTGGCAAGAACTTTCTTTTCTGGGTCATCAGTAGTAGCTCGTGGATCATCAAGTTGGTGCTTGCTAGTACAAGCTCAAGAGAGTCAATAGTTAAATTTTCATTGCAACTATTTATACCTCAACAATCCACAAAAACTACAAATGAGGTCTTGATTTATTGTTTTGTTGATAGTTTAGAAACAATAAACCGATGAAGAAAACTTTAATAGTGCAGATTAAACTTAAAAGTGTGCCCTGTATACATTTTATTTTTCAGAAAGCCAGCCAATTACCAGTCTCGGTAGTACCTGCAGGAGCAGTTGCAAGGCTGCATCTCCAAAACAACCCTATGAATTGATTCTTTCATCATTCCCATTTTACATATGAAAAAATTGAGGCTCAAAAAAGTTAAGCAATTTGCCTAGGGTCAAACAACTAGTAAGTATCTGAGACCAGATTCAAACTCAGGTTTGGTTGACTGGAATTAGGTCACAAACAAACACTATGCAGCTGACAATAGCTGATGGAGTTGTCTTCAACTGGATAATGTAGAGTACAGGCAAAAACCCTTATGTATATAGGCACGTGAAGGGGCAGGGTCTGTCTGAGGAGTATTTAGGGGCTGGCTTTTTTAACTAGAATTATTTGACAGGCTTTGGAAAGACAAGCTCAATATTGAAAGCAACAATTGATTTGAATGCTGTGACCCCAAGTCTTGCATGTACACTAGATCCTCACACACTCTCACCAAGACAAAGTAGCATAGTTGAGAAGATCTGGCAGCATGGTGTTTTTATCCAAAAGAGGTCACCCCTGGTCTATAGGCAACAGTCCTCTGGACAAATCTGTGAGAACCAAGTGTTAAGGGTTAAAATTCTAGCTAAACTGTCTAAAATATCTAATGAGTGGTCGCCAATAAATTATAAGCTTTAGCAAGAGTTAAACTTTTAAGCATTTATTAAGGAGAATAAGAATTTGGTAAAGAGAGAGAGAAAGGCCTAGATTCCTATCTATTAAAGGGAGAGCACATTTCTAGCTCCCTTCTCCGCCAGCGTCCTCAGGAAAGAGCCCCAGAGTCAGTGCCAGTCTCTTCCTTCCTCCTCCCACTAGTCCGCGTCACTTCCTCCCGCCAAAGAAAAGACTCCTGGTCTTGCCCTCAAAGACCTTCGCTTCATGGGCAGAACTCTTCTACAGTAAGTATCCAGCAGGTGGCGTCATTCCAATCGTTACACAAGTATATGCAATGATGTGGATCGCAATAACTTGGGAATCATGGTGGGCAAAAGCAACACAGATAATAATGAAAACATTATGAGAACTTTCAAGGATAAGGAGATAGTAAAGATATCCAGAGTTGGCATCTGCTTTGGTAAGATTGGAGACGAAGGGGATGGGAGTTGCTAATGACTCCAGCCACGCAGGTCATTGTGGGGCCAAGGATTTAGGGGATTGAAGGGTTATGGTAGGCCATAATTAGGCCAATGAAACAGTTGACGGAGCTGCCCCAAATTGGAAATCAGGGAATCAGGCAAGGCTGGACACCTAGAGAAGCTCTTCACTGGAGAGCATTTAAGGGATGCCTGATGGCTTCCCAGGGAGCTCTTCAGACCTAAGTGAATGACCATGTGATTCACCTGGGGTTATCCAACAGGCTTTGGAAGGCCTCAGGGGAGCAGAGATAATAAAAACAACTTGTTTAAACATATGCATGTTCCCCAGTGCTTTTTTTGTGCCAGATCAGAAAGAACCACACCTTCTGAAATCCCAATTTTCTTGACTCAAAATTCAGCACTCTGATATATAGTCTCTCAACGCAAAAGGAAGAATACCAGAAAAAAAAATTATTCCCAGGAAAAAAAAAGTCAGCAATACAACTCATTATTTTATATGTCTGTATTCAAATACAAACTGTATTGGCAATAAAAGGATGAACTAGAGATTCAAACACAAAAAAGCAAGTTTAACCTCACAAGTATAGTGAAATAGGATTCAAGACTCAAATTTGGTTCTGAACAAAATGGGTAAAATGGACATAGAATAGCATTACATATTTTAAAATATATAATCTAGGGGCAGCTAGGTGGCGCAGTGGATAGAGCACTGGCCCTGGAGTCAGGAGTACCTGAGTTCAAATCCAACCTCAGACACTTAACACTTACTAGCTGTGTGACCCTAGGCAAGTCACTTAACCCCAGTTGCCTCACTAAAAAAAAAAAAAAACAAACAAAAAACAAAAAACAAGAATATATAATCTAGAGAAGAAATTCAGGAACCTGAGGAAAATAATATGGTGGAGAGCATTAGTATTGGGATCAACACTGGTAGAAATAATCAATAATATTATAGGAGTATACTACAAATCACCTGGACAGAGGGATGAATTAGATGAGGAGTTTAGAAAACATCACAAAACTGAGAGAAAAGCAGGATTTTTCAGTGACAGGAATCTTTATCCAAACATCTGAAGAAGTTTGTTGTTTTTTTCTCACTCCCCAAAGTATTCAATATTTTCCTAGGCTCTGGATTCACTTTCCTCTCTTTCCTGTCTTGACCCTATAGTAAACCAATTCAACATTATATTATCCCCTACTCTCAAATCCCTTGCTCCCTTGTCCTATCATCACTCATGCCTTGCTCAGCTCCATCCCTAGATCATTCCTACTATCTACCTCCTCTGCTTCCACTAATATGTTGCTGAGAATGCGGGTCATACAATGATACTACATGGGTCCAATATACATTTGTTATCTAATATGATCTGGAATGACTTCAAGGAGGAGGATTGCATGGCTCCAAGGTCTAATCAATTGAGGTTAGTAAGATGAGTGACATCCCACCCTCCCTGCAATCGTGGGGCTCTAGCACCATTCCCCCTTCTAATTCATCATTATTATGCAATACTCTCCCATTCAGCCCACTCTTGCATCTAGTTTGTTTTCTGTAGCCAAGCAACCTCCTTCCTTCTACAATGGGCATTGACCTCTCCGGGTCGATTGTAAACCCAGCACCTGCAACAATTTCATAGATGCCATTGGGAGAATTTCCCCATCCCCTAGCATCCCCACTCCTTGCTCCTTGAATCTCCTCCTGGCTGTGACATTTCCCTCTGCATTTCCTGCCCTACTCCCTACCATTTTTTTGGTTTTGTTCACAGGGTGAGCCGCACAACATGAGCACAACGGATGGCTTCAATTCTGCAATGCAGATCTTATTATATTATATTTCTTGCTTATACCCATTTCCTCTTCTAAACTTTCCTATTTCTATCAAACACAGTGGTGTCAAACTCAAATAGAAATGGGGACCATTAATCAATGCATAAGGACCACAGCAGGTCACATATTAACATGGTTTTAATATGTCTTGCTATCTATGTTTGGTTGTACTTTTATTTATTTTATTAAATATTTCCCAATAACTTAAAAAAAATTTTTTTTTGCAGGACAATAAGGGTTAAGTGACTTGCTCGGGGTCACATAGCTAGTAAGTGTCAAGTGTCTGAGGCTGGATTTGAACTCAGGTCCTCCTGAATTCAGGGCCGGTGTTTTATCCACTGCGCCACCTAGCTGACACCTCCCAATAACATTCTATTTATTTATTTTTGGCGAGGCAATTGGGGTTAAGTGACTTGCCCAGGGTCACACAGCTAGTAAGTGTTAAGTGTCTGAGGCTGGATTTGAACTCAGGTACTCCTGAATCCAGAGCCAGTGCTCTATCTACTGCGCCACCTAGCTGCCCCAATAACATTTTAATCTGGTTCCAGCCAAGCTTGTCTTGTGGGCCACATATTTGACACCTCTAATCAAGGGTAGCATGATCCTTTGAGCAACTCAGATTTGCAACCTCAGTGACATTTTCATCTCCTCATTTCACTCACCACACATATCCAATCTTTTTCCAAATAATATTATTTCTATCCCCACAACATTGCATATATGTTCTTCTTTGTACTTAGGAAGTGATCACCTTAGTAAGGGTTCCCATCACCACTCAGCTAGACTATTTCAATCATTTCCTACTTGGTCTCCCTGCTTCAAGTCTCTCCTTATGTCAATCCATCCTCCAAAAGACCTGCCCTTAAAATATGTCTAACCAGGTCACGCATATCCCCAAATAAACTCCAGTAACTTCCTTTACCCTCCAGAATCAAATGTAACACCTCTGTTTGGGATTTAAAGCTTTTTAAAACCTGGCGCCAACCTACCTTTCCACTCTCATTATATCTTACTCCCCTTCCCATAGTCTACTGTCCAGTCAAACTGACCTTCTTGCTATTCCTCATATTCATACAAAAACATAACTAAAACATATAAACATAAATAGGAAATTAAAGTCTGATACCATCCATTGAGCAAAACCACATAAAGAAAAAGAAATTGATTTTTTGCTGAGCTGAAATTAGAGATAATTTTCTTTTGTTTGGTTTTGTTCTATGAATGGTAAGTATCTGTACCCACAGAAAGATGACTTCTGCTTTAAAAAATAGCAAACCGCTCAGTTTCTTTGCCAAGCAAGCCCCAAATGAGGTCATGAAGAGTTGGACATGATTTTAAAAAGCTAAACAAGAAGAAGAAGAGTTTTTCCTGGAACATACCAAGAATAGAGAGCATTACATGGCCCTAGGGTCAAAGGTACTAGCTTAGATTGGCAGGAGACTGCAGGGAATTTTTAAGGCTTTACTGTGGGTAAGGCAAGTCCTATCAGGCTTAATAGGCCAGGGTAGGGAGTCCAAGTGGCTGGTTCTTGGATTGGTCAAAGAACAGGGGCTGTACCCATTTTTCTGACTCTATGTCAGGTGAGTAGGGCACCTTCACTTTGCTGGCCACCAGAGTTTATCACAGATTCCGAGAAGAGTATAGTGAAGAATTCGGATGTGTTCCACTGACTGATGGAACATACAGGTCAGTGACTGGGTCACTGGATCACAATGGGGTCTGAAGGTCACATACATTTGGGGGGTACACACCATTCAGAGCACACTAGTGTCAAAGAATGACAGAAATATTTCATACACTACAATGGAGATTTTATTTAAATGATGAAGTTAATTCAATCACATTGCTCTCAAACAAAAAGGGATTTTTTTGTACCATTAATAAGAATTTTTTAATTAAACTATTATTTATCTCATCTTTACCATATGTTTTTATTTCTACTTTTGTGAATGTGTATTATAAGTAAATGTATATTAAAGTATCAGCACAACAGTATATGTTTGTGTGTTATAAATATATAAATAAACCTCTGTCTTTTTTTGTTTTGTTTTGTTTTTGGTGAGGCAATTGGGGATAAGTGACTTGCCCAGGGTCACACAGCTAGTAAATGTCAAGTGTCTGAGGCCGGATTTGAACTCAGGTACTCCAGAATCCAGGGCCAGTGCTCTATCCACTGTGCCACCTAGCTGCCCCAATAAACATCTGTCTTTATGTAGTAATATAATAATGCATTGATCATTGGACCAGGAATTTACATTTAGTATACCAAAAATTAGTTTATAGATAGTCTAAACACTGTGTGATTCTTAGCACTTTTCTGTCCTTTATCACTATGATGCTATGACTATGACTATGGAAGGGGATCATGTAGGATTAAGAGCTATTTTATATATTTTTTTTGTTTTTATGGGGTGCCATGATCAAAGAATTATGCCTTTCCCTAATGACCATCCTACTGATGATGAGGGCAGCTAGATAGCTCAGTGGATAGAGTGCTGGGCCTAAAGTCAGAAAGACTCATCTTCCTGAATTTAAATCTGGCCTCAAACACGTACTAGATGTGTGACCCTGGATAAGTCGCTTAACTGTGTTTGCCTCAGGTCCTCTTTTATAAAATGAGCTGGTAAAGGAAATGGCAAACTATCTAGCATCTTTGCTAAGAAAACCCCAAATGGAAAAAGAGAGAGAGAGCGAAAGAGAGAAACAGAGACACAGAGAGAGAGACAGAAAGAGAGAAAGACACAGACAGAGACACAGACAGCCAGGCAGAGACACAGAGAGAGAGATCTTCAAACCAATCCTCACTCTTTTCTGATGTTGAAAGATAGCTGTTTCCCACAAAGTGAAGGCCAGTTGAGGCAGGGAATTGAACAAGATGAAGTTCCTTGGAGAAAATGAGATAAAGGTGCCTCAGTATAAAAAGCCCCATGTGGTATATTATCTCTGGCTCTTCTTTGCTTTCCTAGAAAACAGGTGATAAAAACATTTCCATCTAGGAAACAGGTGGTGTACAACAGAGATAGAATATTGTATACACAATCAGAAATTGCTGTTTTGCTTTAATTATTTTTCTTAGTTGCAAAGGTTTTTGTTGTTATTTAGTCATTTCAGTCACGTCCAATTCTTTGTGACCTCATTTGGTATTTTCTTGTCAAAAGTGCTGGAATGTTTTGCCATTTCCTTCTCCAGCTTACTTTACAGATGAGGAAACTGAGGCAAATGGGGTTAAGTGACTTGCCCAGGGTCATCCAGCTGGTGGGTGTCTGGGGCCAGATTTGAATTTAGGAAGAAGACCGTTCCTAGGTCTAGACCTGGTGCTCTATGCATTGTACCACCTGAGCTCTAACAAAAGAGAGTTAACTCAGGAAATTTCCTTTCAAGTTAGATTAGAAATGACTACACTAGGGGGCAGCCAGGTAGAGCAGTGGATAAAGCACTGGCCCTGGATTCGGGAGGACTTGAGTTCAAATCCGGCCTCACACATTTGACACTTACTAGCTGTGTGACCCTGGGCAAGTCACTTAACCCTCATTGCCCTGCCCAAAAAAAAAAAAAAAAGTCTACACTAGACATTAGGCTCCAGAACATTATGAATCATTGGTTTTCTAAGCTTTAAATCTCATCTAGTACCCACATATTACTCTGCACATAGTAGATATTCATAAATGTTCAGTTGAATTGAATTAGAGCTTTTACCACCTCTTACTTGTTCTGTATAGGTTGTTTTTTTTAATCATTGCTTATATTGAAATGTTTTCATTTAGTTTCCCTATTAGCAGCGATGTGTATTCATCTAACAAACATGTATCATATTACAATTCTGAATAAATACAGAAATTATTAGGAAAAAAGAAAACTCCAAATGGGATCATGAAAAGCCAGACACAACTGAAGAACGACAGCTGATCATGAGCCTTTCTATCCTTGCTTGGTTTGTTCTTATTTGAAGTCTTTCCAACTTGGTAGAAAATACTAGACCTCCACAGTCAAAATCATTTGATAACCCAGGGCCATGATAATACCACAGTGAAGTATAGGAGCATGACTTTTGTAGCAAAAGATGAAACTTAATAGGAATAATTGGAAGGTACTGCACTTAAGTTTTTAAAACAATCAGTGGGGAAAAAAATAACAAGAAGGAGGAGACTTCTCCCATTCTGAGAAGAATTCAGATGGAAGATAATGTAGGCAATAACAGTGTCAGGAAACCTCCAGCCAAAGGCAATTCTGCAGGGCTGGGCTGAACTTAAAAACCTGGTTTTAAAAGTCACATACACCTTAAGAATACCAAATACAGCTGTACCCTTTCCTCTGCTTGCCTGTTTAGTGAGTGTTGCCAAGGGAACACGAAATCCTGAAAGCAACTATGGCAACTGCACACTCTTTTACCTAGAATTCACAAGGATCCATGATGTTTTAATTGGACATTGGAAGGAAATTAAGGGAAGAAAAAGGATATGGAGAATCCTTCTTGGCCAAACCACATTGAGGAGTCATGGCAGTTTGGGGATTAGAATGATATGAATATCCCTGGGTATCCTGCCCTGACCCCGGGACCCTTGAGAGTTGCTATTGCAGTGATAGTGTTTGGAGCTGAGAGACTGAGGTAGAGACTACTGACAGCTGATTGGGGCCATGAGACAGGATCAAAGCTATTGAGCCATGCTGAGGTAAGCTGGTGAGCCCCGTAGATGCCAAGTCCCTCATATCTTCTTTTCCCTCTCTTCCATTCCTGGGAGACTAGTGGTCCTCCATTCCCTGTCCAACTATTCACTTCCCAGTTCTCCTTTCTCTAAGAGTGGGGACAAATTATGAGAGAGAAGACGATTCTCTCTCCTCGCAGCTGAAATCCCAAGCAGTAGGAATTCCAAGCAAAGCATTCCTAATTGTTTACTGTTTTCTCATCACTTATTTTTTTTTCTCATCACTTATAATAGATTCCCCTTGTTATAAAAGAAAAGTTGGTAGCCTCCAAGATTCTGACTGGTATAATCCCATGATGGTGGCTCTGGGCAAGATTAAGAATTTTCTTTGAAAAGACAGGACATAATTTTTCCCCTTGGTAGAATCTAGAGAGTTAAGAGGATCCTAAATACCCATAGGAGAGAAAAAGCACATAACTCATCATTGTTTTCAAGACCTAGTAAGAGAAAGCAACATAGAAAGCCTAGACCTTTCACAAGATGATGTCTGGGAAGGTGTTACTGCTACAGCTAACTGACACTAGGGTCATTTGGCTTTGAATTTAACAATTAGCTCTAGCATCAAACCCAGTTTCTCATCAGACCTTACAAGTGAGGCATATTACAAGTGGGACCCAGTTCAAACTCCTTTATATTTGGGAACCTATTCTCTACATTCAGGCTCTTTCCTTACAATGGGATCTTACACTTCTTCACATGGGAGCTCATTTTTAAGGCTATCTGTTCTAGTTATATATTTATCTAATTTACACAGCAAATTTAAATATTCCCTGTCACAGAACTCCATTGCTTACCTAATACCAAGCTCTTAACTATAGAACCCTGGACTTTGACATGCAGTATCGTTCTTGTATTTGTTAATGATCTCAGTTTTGACCTAGTTTATACTTTAGAAACCAGAGCTAACTCTGGCCCTTACTGATTCAAGGGCCAGAGTACCTTATAGTACATTTACTGAATCCCAATCACTAGTGTCTGTTTGCTCATATTAAAATTCTATCCAGCCCTTGCCACACTACAGGCTTAGAAATGATCTGGCTTAAACCTTTCCCCAAATTCTCACCATAGAAATTATTTGTTCAACACTTTGATCTCAATCAACTCCATGAATGACCGTCAACCTTATCTTCTCCCATACACCTCTTATCTCTGAACAGGGGTGGGGGAACAATAAAAAGACAAAAACTGATATAAGTGTAACTAAACAATAAACAAACAAGCCTACCAGTAACAGAGATGAACAAGTGATTAACAAGAAAAGAAAGAAAGTCACCAAACTAAAGCATAAATGGAGACTAACATAGTCCAAATACATGATTCATTCCAAGGGCACCAAACCTGGCAAGGTCACATAGCCACTGTGTAGTACAACAGGGTCTTGAAACTAGATCTTCAAGGCTTTGAGCCTATCTCACTATAGACTATAGGACAGTTAGGTGGCAACATAGTGCACAGTGTTAGGCCTGGAGTCAGGAAGATTCATCTTGAATTCAAATCTAGCCTCAGACACTTACTAGCAGTGTGACAGTGGGCAAGTCACTTCACCCTGTTTACTTCAATTTCCTCATCTATAAAACAAGATAAAGAAGGAAATGTCAAATCACTCCAGGGTCTCTGTCAAGAAAATCCCCAAAGGGGTCATAAAGAATTGGACACACCTGAAACAACTAAATAACAACACTATCTACGATGTCGAGCTGCCTCTCATTTGGCATAGCATAGCCATTAAATGCTAGTTAAATTGAATTGAGTAAATTGAATTCAAGCAGAGGCAGCATGATCACCTGATAGGGATATTATAGAAGATCTATCTTTAGGTGATATGCTAAGCCAGACAGCCTCTAAGGTACTTTCCAACTCATAAAATTCTATGTTGTTACTGTTCAGTCATGTCTTACTCTTCATGATCACATGGACCATGCTGTCTATGAGTTTTCTTGGCAAAACTACTAGAGTGGTTTGCCATTTCCTTCTCTAGTGGCTTAAGGCAAACAAAGGTTAAGTGATTTGCCCGGCGTCACACAGTTATTAAGTGTCTGAGACCAGATTTGAACTCAGGTCTTCCTGACTCCAGACCCAGCACTCCACCCACTGAGCTGTGAAGCTATCTCCATTTAGGTTTCTGTGATATTCAGTAACCACTAGATTTTCATTAATAGTGCTCATATATGTGACCAAGTAGGTTTTGTTTGTTAATTTTGCAAAAATAGAAGAAAGCAAAAACCAAACAGGGTTTCCTTATAGCTAGTTCTAGTTCTTTCTTTGTATCCTCTGCCTCAGGAACCATTATTCCCTCTTCTCTTTCCTTCCTCTACCTTAGTCCATATTCTTTCTTCTACCTGCCTGAATTAGAATAGAAATTGGGTCTCATTTCAGACAAAGTAGTTTGTATTTCCTGATTCCAAACCCTCCCCAGTGACCAGGAAAAAAGTGGGAGGAACACACAAAACCAACTCCTTGTACTTCATAGTTTACATTCTAAAAATGCCAAACATTTGAGAAACCTTGGAAATAGCCACTCAGCTGGAGTGTGGACTGTGCAATCAATAAGTAGGAAAACACCAATGGTTGTATTGTTGATGGCCATGGAGAAATAGGGCAGGGTCCTTTCTTAAATTTCTTTACAAAACTTAAATATGTCATGAAAATGAAGATTTGCATGAAAATTTCATGTTTGAGATATAGATTTTCTTATAGTTTGCAATAAATCTTCATAGATATGCAATAGAGCATTCATGATGATATTAAGTAACATAAAAAGACCATGTTCAAAAAAGGTTGTGCCCTCAAAGAAACCATTCTCTAAATTTATATCTAATATAATTTTAACCCAAAAGAGAACATTTATAGGTTGAGAAGTTTTCTTTCGTGACATATGCTGAAGGAGAGGTTCTTTCTTGTTTGGAGACTGATGGAGCAGTCCTTGTGGTCAGAAAAACATGAGAGGCATTTGAGCATATGGAAATATAGCATGTCTAAAGAAGCAAAGGAGAAATACACTAAAATGTTTTCTGCTTCTTTAAAGTAAATCAGCCATAATGTATAAGGAGAGGAGGGAGGATGGGAGCTGAACAATGCGGATCTTAGCTTCTTACTGGAAAGAGGAGGAAGTGTTATAACAGCATAGCTTAATGCTACAATTCTTTTGCCCCTGCAAAGAGCAGCTGGGATAAAGACTACTTCAAAACTACTTACTCTACATTATGAGCCAGTTTTACTTGTGCTTTTATTGTTGTGCAGTCATGTCTGACTTCGTGACTCCTTTTTGGGGTTTTCTTGGCACAGCCACTGGAGTGGTTTACCATTTCCCTCCAGCTCATTTTACATATGAAGAAAATGAGGCAAACAGTATTGAGTGACTTGACCAGGGTCACACAGCTAGTAAGTGTCTGAGGCTGTATTTGAACTAAGGCCTTCCTGATTTCAGTCCCAGAGCTCTATCCACTGAATTACTTCACTGCTCACTTTTGTTACCATCTTTCATTTGAAGACTTCAAAATAAGGATTAAGTTTTTTTATTCCTTCTTTGTGCTTCAAAGTGGTTTTCAAAATAGTTATGGGACTTAAAGGTGGTCATCTATTAATTTTCTTGAGCTCCAACTAGGTAGAAGATTCAACTCAGGATAAAATACAACATGGCTATGTAGATAGAGCACTGGATTTGACTCTAAGAAAACTTTGTTGTTGTTTTTTTCCTAACACTAAAAGTACATCCATGGGCAAATTTCTACACTCTGACTCTGTTTCTTCATCTGAATAGTGGAGATAATAGTACCTGTGACATTATTACTCATCTTACAGGGTGGTTGTAGAAATACAGTGAGACAATGTATATGAACTGCTTTACAAACATTGAAATCTTGAAACACTACATAAATATCAGTTATAATTATATGTGAACATCACTTTTTTTTTCTACCATAGCTTTGTCCCTAGCTGGGTGAGTGGCAATTTCCAAAAGTTAGCCCTGTGATTCTCCATATGGCATGTATCTGGGAGATGTGATTCTGGATTGGCTGAGAGACTTCTGGGGAAAAGCAGAGAAAGGGAGAATAAAGAACCAGGAAAGAAGAAAATCACAAACTCTAATTGGCAAAGATGGCGGAGGAAAGGCTGTGAGCTCCCGAACTCATGACATGATCACTCCAAAAAACATCCAAATAATGCCATAGGAAAATGCCTGGAGCAGCAAAACTCACAGAAGAATGTGCTGAAATCATCTTCTAACCAAGAACGGCTTGGAAGGTCAGAAGGAGGGAGCTGCTGTGCTAATACAGGAGTCGAGCCCAACCCCACAGTTACCCTGACACAGATCCAGTCCCAGGAAGGCCTCACCAGAGAAGCAGACCCCCAGAGCCTCTGAATCAGCTGAAGCACCAGTGTTGTCTGGAACTAAGCTCACAGTCTGGGGAGTGGGCTGAGCCCTGGGCAGGGGGGAGACTACAGGGGTCTATGCTGGGGCTAAGGCAGAACTTGGATTTTATACCCCTGCTGAGAACCAGGAGGTAGGCTCCAGTAGCAGTGGCTGGGGGTGAGGGGCACAGGCTGGTTGGAGCTAACAACCACAACACACAAAGCTGGTTGATTAGCAAGTTGGTCTGGGGTCATCTAAGGACCAGGGAACAGGCCAGGTGATGAAGAACCTGATTCTCCTTAAATCATACCACCTGGGACTTCTTAAGCTTGGGATACTGCAGCCTGGAAACAGTGCCCCACTTTAAGGAGCTAAAAGTCAAGTAAAAGAAAGGCAAGATGAGCAGACAGAGAAATGTGAGGACCATAGAAAGTTTCTTCACTGACAAGGAAGATCAAGGTGCACCCTCAGAGGAAGATGTCAACATCAAGGCCCCTATATCTAAAGCTTCCAAGAAAAATATGACTTGGTCTCAGGCCATAGAGGTGCTCAAAAAGGACTTTGAAGATAACATTAGAGAGGTAGAGGAAAAAATGGAAAGAGAAATGAGGGTGATGCAGGAAAGACGTGAGAAAAAAATCAACAGCTTGAAAAGTCAAATTGGCCAAATGGAAAAGGAAGTACAAAAGCTCTCTGATGAAAATAATTGCCTAAGAATTAGGATTGAACAAATGGAAGCCAGTGACTTTATGAGAAACCAAGACACAATAAAGCAAATCCAAATGAATAAAAAAATAGAGGGCAATGTGAAATATCTTCTGGGAAAAACTGCTGACCTGGAAAATAGGTCCAGGAGAAATAATTTGAAAATTATTGGTCTACCTGAAAACCATGATCAAGGAAAGAGCTTAGACACCATCTTCCAAGATATTCTCAGGGAAAATTGCCCTGAAATTCTAGAAGAAGCTAAAATAGAAATTGAAAGAATCCACCGATCACCTCCAGAAAGAGATCACAAAAGGAAAACTCCTAGAAATATTATAGCCAAATTCCAGAGCTCTCAGGTCAAGGAGAAAATATTGTAAGCTGTCAAAAAGAAAGAATTCAAGTACTGTGGAGCCCCAGTCAGGATAGCACAAGATCTAACAGCTTCTACATTAAAGGACCGGAGGGCATGGAATATGATATTCCAGAGGGCAAAGGAAATGGGATTACAACCAAGAATCACCTACCCAGCAAAACTCAGCATAATCTTTCAGTGGAAAAAATGGGACTTTAATGAAAAAGAAGACTTTCAGATATTTGTGATGAAAAGACCTGAGCTGAATGGCAAATTTGATTTTCAAATACAAGACCCTAGAGAACCATAAAAAATTGGAGCTGGGGGACATACCTGGGGTCGTACAGTGGGTGACTGTCTTGTGTCTGAGGCCGGGTTTTGGCTGGGATCCCCCTGGGTCCAGGGGTGATGCTTTGTCCACTGTGTCACTTAGCTAGGTGATGACATCTTTAGGGTTAAATTGAGGGGTGAAAGGAATGCACTGGGGGAGGGGGAAGGGCAGAGGTGAAATCCTACATGAAAGAAACAGGAAAAGGCTTATGGAGTGAGGGAAGAGATGGGAGAGGAGCAGGGCAGTAAATGAATTTTACACTCATCAGAAAAGGCTCAAAGACCTTAAACTCATCAGAGTTGGCTCAAGGAGGAACTAATACACACACACCCAACTGAGTGGAGTAATCTATTTAATCTGGGCAGTAAATGAGCCTAACACTCATCAGAATTGACTCAAAGACCTCAATCTCATTAGATTTGGCTCAGGGGCAGCTAGGTGGCGCAGTGGATAGAGCACCAGCCCTGGAGTCAGGAGTACCTGAGTTCAACTCAGGCCTTAGACACTTAACACTTACTAGCTGTGTGACCCTGGGCAAGTCACTTAACCACAATTGCCTCACTTCAAAAAAAAAAAAAGAGAGAATTGGCTCAAAGAGGGAATAATGTACACACTCAATTGGGTGGAGTAATCTCTCTAACCCTGCAGGAAAATAGAAGGGGAAGGGGATAAAGAGAGAGGAGCAAAAGAAGGAAGGGCAGAGTGGAGGGAGGGGACAGACAGAAACAAATCCCTTTTGAAGAGGGATAGGATGAAAGAAGATGGATAATAGAATAAATATCATGGGGAAGGGAATAGGATGGAAGGGAAACAGTTAACAATAGTAATCATGAAAAAGAGAAAAGGGGGGAAATTGTACAAAAAACATTTATAGCAACTCTTGGTGGAGGCTAAGAATGGAGAATCAAGGGAATGTCCATCAGTTGAGGAATGATGGAAAAAGCTGTGCTATATGATTGTAGTGGAATGGTCTTGTGCTACAGGAAATGACAAACAGGATGATCCCAGAAAAACCTGCAAAGACTAATGAACATCAATGTATAGTGAAGTGAGCAGAGCTGGGAGGACATTGTGCGTAGTGACAGCAGTATTATTCAATGAACAATTGTGAATGACTTAACTACTCTCAGCAGTGCAATGATCCAAGACAATCCTGAAGAACTAATGAGGAAGCTTACTATGCACCCCTATAGAAAGAACTGATAAAAAGAACACTTGTGGATTGTACATATATAACCTGGTTCCAATCTTGTGGAGTGGGGAGGAAAGGGAGGGAGGGAGAAAAATTTGAAACTCTAAATCTTATGAAAATGAATGTTGAAAACTACCCTTACGTGTAACTGGAAAATAAAATAAATGTTTGTTGCTGAAAAAAAGAAACTCTAATTGGCTAACAGAAGTCCCCAGAACCATAAGCATGTAAGGAACCTGGAACCCCAACAAAGTCCTTTACTTACCATCTCCTATACACAGAGAGACCTTTAAGAGTGGATTTCTCAGGTGAAATTGTTCTCTCCTTGTCTAAACTGAGATTTTATCTCACTCCTGAGTTGCAGAGCCACTTTAATATCATCAATTGCTTAAATTAATCTGTATGCCTTCCCCCAAATTTCTGCTCTACTGCTTGCTTCCTTAAATATCTTTGCTTTGCTGTCCATGATTTTCTTTTGTGTAATAAGTATCTGGTGGGAGGAGAACTAAGCAGGCCAATGTTAAGCTATTACCTTTTTGGCCTGGAATAAGACTACTTCCCATCTAGAGCAATAAAAATGACTTTTATTCTGAACCCCAAAATAGCATTATAATTCTTGTTTGAAAATTCCCAATAGATTAGGTTCTAAACCAAAACCCTTTTGAAGTTGGGACTGATTGACCAGTGACAACCATCTTCCCGTAGAATGGGCAAGGCATTCCATATGTGTTTATAAATCCTTACAATATGAGACCCCAAAGTTCAGTTTAACCTGCTACACATAGAAGTTTGTCCAGGGAAATTATTTCACACTATTTCCTAGTCACTCCAGGTAGAAAGTAATCCCATCAAAATGTGATAAGATGAAAGTGTCAGGAAATTGTAAGTAAATCTGTTAGAATCAGACGGCAAAGAAAAGAAAGAATTCACCAATTACCTCCTAAAAGGAAAAGTTTCAGAAATGTCTCAACCAAAATCCAGAGCTCCCATGTCAGTAAAAAAAAAAAATACTACAAGCATCCAGAAAGAAGTTGGTCAAGTATTAAGAAACCACAATCAGTATCATGTAAAACCTGGAAACTTTAATAAACAAGAGGAGATTTATATTCCTAAAAGCAAAAGAGAAAGAGCTATCACCAAGAATACCTTACCCTATAAATCTGAATATAATCATACAGAGATAAAAACCAGCCATTAAAGGAATGAAGGAATTTCAAGCATTCCCGATGAAAAGATCAGAGTTGAGTAAGAACTTTGAAATACAAACATAAAACTCCAGAGAATCTAGAAAGTTAAATTTGTTTGAGCAATTGAAAGGAACTGTATGATGATGATGTAATGCTAATATGCTAATAAGGGGAGAAAAAAAACAAGTGTCTTTTCAAAATGTTAATGTCTTACAAGATATTGAGGGAGTTAAATAATAAAAAGAGCAGACCTAGGAGTGGCTTAATTTTTGTTCTGAGGGTTTGAAGAGGAGAAAGAGAAGGAAGATGAGGATAAAAAGAGTAAACTAATGAAGAGAGGAGAAAAAAAGGGTGTGAAACTTGATGTTTCTCATAAATGAGAAGATTATACAAATATAGAGGAAGGGGTGAGGAGCAGTGAGTATCATTATTATCTGAAATAGACAATATAAACAGAGTTTGGTACAGAAACTGGATGTATCATAGTTATCTTAAATTCAACATTTCCCAAACTGAACTCATTATCTTCTCCTCAGATTCTCCATTCTTCCCAACTTCATATTCACTCAGGTCCATAACTTCAGTGTCATCCTCAGCTCCTCACTTTCTTTCACTCCCCATATGCAATATGTTTTCAAGTCCTATTGTTTCTACATTCATAACATTTCTCATATTTATCCTTTTCCCTCATCTAACACTGCTGCCACTCTGGTGCAGGCCCTCATGGCCTTATACATGGAGCACAGCTATAGCATGATGATTGGTCTTCCAACCTCAAGTATCTCCCAACTCCAATGCAGCCTTCATTCAGCAGTTAAATTGATCTCCTTAAGTCATGGTTTGACCATGTAATCCCTCTATACAATCAGCTCTAATGTCTCTCTATCTCCTTTAGGATCAAATCTAAATTCTTCTGTATGACTTTTTTCTTTTTCTTTTCTTTTCTTTTCTTTTTCTTTTTTGGCAGGGCAATGAGGGTTAAGTGACTTGCCCAGGGTCACACAGCTAGTAAAGTGTCTGAGGCTGGATTTGAACTCAGGTCCTCCTGACTCCAGGACCAGTGCTCTATCTACTGCGCCACCTATCTGCCCTCTTCTGTATGACTTTTAAAGCCCTCCATAACCTATGCCACCCAGCCCCCCTTTCCATTCTTTTTATACCTTACATCCTCAGTCCCCATCCCAGGTACTCTTCAATCCAGTGATGCTGGCCTCTCTACTGTTCCTTCCTAAAGACATGCCATCTCCAAAGTCTGGTCATTTTCACTGGCTGTTCCCCATTCCTGGAACTCCTTCCCTCCTCATCTCTACTTTCTAACTTCCTTAGCTTCTTCCAGTGTCAGCTAAAGTCCTACATCCTTTGGACTTAGCCACTGTGTAGACTCATTTTGCTTCAATATTTTTTTTTTGTTATAAGTAATAATGCCCCAAAAGAGTAGGCCATTAAGCATTCTTTAATTATTTTTTTCCCAATTACATGTAAAAATAATTTTTACCATTTGTTTCTTAAAACTTTGAGTTCCAATTTCTCTCCCTCCACCCTCTCCCCCCTCATTGAGAAGGCAAACAATTTGACATAGGTTATACATATGGAATTATGCAAAGTATTTCCAAATTACTCATATGGTAAAAGAAAAAACAGACCCCCACCCCCCAAAAGAAGTTGATATTTTTTAAAAGCATGTTTTAGTCTGCATTCCATCAATTCTTTTTTTTTTTTTTTAGTGAGGCAATTGGGGTTAAGTGACTTGCCCAGGGTCACACAGCTAGTAAGTGTTAAGTGTTTGAGGCCAGATTTGAACTCAGGTACTCTTGACTCCAGGGTCAGTACTCTATCCACTGTGCCACCTAGCTGCCCCCCATCAATTCTTTCTCTAGAGATGGATAATAATTTTCATTATAAGTCCTTTGGAATTGCCTTGGATCATTGTATTGCTGAGAATAACTTAGTCATTCACAGTTGATCATGGTACAATATTGCTGCTACTATATACACTGTTCTCCTGGTTCTGCCCACTTCATTTTGCATTAGTACATCTAAATCTTTTCAGGTTTTTCTGAAAGTGTCCTGCTCATCATTTCTTATATAACAATATTATTCCATCACAATCATATACTACAACTTGTTCAGCCATTCCCCAGTTGATGGGCATCCTCTCAATTTGCAATTCTTTGCCACCACAGAAAGAGCTGCTATAAACACTTTTTGTACATATAAGTCCTTTTCCTTTTAAAAAAAATCTTTGAAATATAGACCTAGTAGTGGTATTTCTGGGTCAAGGGAGTATATATGCATGATTTTATAGAGCATTGGGCATAATTCCAAATTGATCTCCAGAATGATTGAATCAGTTCACAACTCCACCAATAGTGCATGTGTCTCAATTTTCCCACATCCCCTCCAACATTTATCATTTTCCTTTACTGTCATATTAACTAATCTGATAGGTGTAGGTGGTACCTCAGAGTTGTTTTAATTTTCATTTCTCTGATCAATAGTCATTTAGAGCATTTTTTTTTCATATCACTATAGGTAGATTTGATTACTTTGTCTGAAGAAAACTGTCTGTTCATATCCTTTGACCATTTGGGGACTGGCTCTTATTTTTATCAATTTGACTCATTTTTCTATTATTTTAAGAAATGAAGCCTTTATCAGAGATACTTGCTATAATTTTTTTCCACAGTTTTGATTATTGTGTATTTCCTTTCATCCTATTACCCACCACCCTGTGTGAGAATTAGAATGCTACCAACGTGTTGAGAAAGATATTGCAGGGAAGCCCCGCCATGAGGAAAAAGCATGTGACTTGGCATCTACATGTGAGTTAGCGTCCAGAAGTGACCTTTTCTGGGGTTTTGAAGATCAGATCAGCATCAGGAAGTGATGCTTGCTGCCCATGGGTCCTGTCAATCAGCGCTACCAACCAATTAGCTTGGAACTGTGTGTGTGGATGGTCCTGTTTCCTGTTTCACAGGAGGCTTCTGGGAGGAGCAAAGCTTTTCTTTTCTAGATGGCAGCTTGGCGGCAGAGATAGGCAGGATTGGGAGAGCAGGCAAATCTCATACTTTATCCATATGTTTCTCTTTACTAACCCCCAATATACTTTAATAAATACTTAATGCCCAAAGATTGGTGCTATATGTTTTCTAATTTAAGGAGACCACCCATTAGATTTTAGATATCACAGCTAGAATTTTAGGCCTTTACACCTGTTTATTCTATTCTCTCTCTTCTTTCAACTCATCCATCCCCAAAAGTGTTCTGTTTCTGACTACTGCCTTCCCTACTATCAATATCCCTCTTCTCTTATCCCCTTTCTCTCCTACTTTCCTGTGGGGTAAAATAGATTTCTTTACCCAACTGAGTATGGATGTTATTCGCTCTTTGAGCTAATTCTGATGAGAGCAAAGTTCAAATGCTCCTGCCTATATTGCTCACCTTCCCCTCCACTGTAAAAGCTCTTTTGTGCCTCTTTTATGTGAGATAATTTATCCCATTCTACCTCTCCCTTCCCCCTCCTCTCAGGGCATTCCTCTTTTTTTTTTTTTTTTTTTTTTTGCTGTGGCAGTTGGGGCTAAGTGACTTGCCTAGGGTCACACAACTATTAAGTGTTAAGTGTTTGAAGTCGGATTTGAACTCAGGTCCTCCTGACTCCAGGGCCAGTACTCTATCCACTGTGCCACCTGGTTGCCCCAGTACATTCCTCTTTCTCACTCCTTAATTGTATTTTTTACTTACATACATATGTACATATGTACATAGATACATACACACATATTCATTCTGTCTGCCCTAATAATGAAAAAGTTCTTGGGAGTTACAAAGTTGTAAGTATCATCTTCCCATTTAGGAATGTAAACATTTTAACTTTATTGAATGCCTTATGATTTCTTTTTCCTGGTTTTTTGTTTTTTGGTTTTTTTAGTGAGCCAACTGGGGTTAAGTGACTTGCCCAGGGTCACACAGCTAGTAAGTGTTAAGTGTCTGAGGTCAGATTTGAACTCAGGTACTCCTGAATCCAGGGCCAATGCTCTATTCACTGCGCCACCTAGCTGCCCCTCTTTTTCCTGTTTACCTTTTTATGTTTCTCTTGAGTCTTGTATTTGAAAATCAAATTTTTTGTTCGGCACTGGTCTTTTCATCATGAATGCTTGAGAGTCATCTGTTTCATTGAATATCCACCCCCCCCCCCAAAGAAATATACTCAATTTTGCTGGGTAAGTGATTCTTGGTTGTAATCCTAACTCCTTTGCCCTCCAGAATATCATATTCCAAGCCCTCTGATTCTTTAATGTAGAAACTGCTAAATCTTGAGTTATCCTGACTATGGCTTTATGATATTTAAATTCTTTCTTTCTGACTGCTTGCAATATTTTCTCCTTGACCTGGGAGTTCGAGAATTTGGCTATAATATTCCTGGAAGTTTTCATTTGGGGATCTCTTTTAGGGGAAGATCAGTAGATTTTTTTCAATTTTTATTTTACCCTCTGGTTCTAGAATATCAGGACAGTTTTCCTTTATAATTTCTTGAAAAATAATGTCTAGGCTATTATTTTATCATGGCTTTCAGGCAGTCCAATAATTTGGGGGGGGGGCAATGGGGGTTAAGTGACTTGCCCAGGATCGTATAGCTAGTAAGTGTCAAGTATCTGAGGCCTGAGGCCAGATCTGAACTCAGGTCCTCCTGAATTCAGGGCCCTTACTTTATCCACTGTGCCACCTAGCTGCTCCCTGATCTTTTTTTTTTTCCGTTCAGTCCAATAATTTTTAAATTATCTTTCCTCAATCTATTTCCCAGATCAGTTGTTTTCCCAGTGAGATAGTTCACATTTTCTTCTTTGGATTTTGTTTTATTGCTTCTTGAGTCATTAGCTTCCACTTGTCCAATTCTAATTTTTCAAGAATTATTTTCTTCAGTGAACTTTCATACCTCCTTTTCCATTTGGCCAATTCTACTTGGGGTTATTTTTAATTTTAATTGTTCAAAAATTGTGACATTACATGAATTATAGCCATATAATATCAGGAAGAGAAAATTGGTCTTAAAGAAAAGAGAATATGAGTTTTTAAGCCTTTGGTATGTGGGGAAGGATAAGCAATTTGGGAATAATTTGAAAGCACTGCACAATTTTCTAAAGGCAACTCAGTGCCAGTAATATTATTTTGGATAACAAAAAAAAAAGAAAGTAAAATATATGCCAATAGGAAATGGGTGAGCAAATTATGGAATAGCAATATCAGGGAGGGGCAGCTAGGTGGCGCAGTGGATAGAGCACTGGCCCTGGATTCAGGAGTACCTGAGTTCAAATCTAGCCTCAGACATTTAACACTTACTAGCTGTGTGACCCTGGGCAAGTCACTTAACCCTCATTGCCCTGCACCAAAAAAACAAACAAACAAACAAAAATATCAGGGAATATTACTTTTATGCTACTCAATCAATTGGTCACTGAGCATTAATGAAGTACTTACTATGTGACAGGAACTCTTGATGAATATGAAGAATTCAGAGAAACACGGAGAGACTCTTATGAAATGAGGCAGAGTGAAGATAACAGAGCCAAAAGAACAATCTGAACAATGACTATAATTATATAGATAAAGTAAACATGGAAAAGCAACAAAAATCTAGTCAAAATAGCAATTGATGCTAGTACCATACAACAAAGATAAAAGACATACCTTTCCTGTTAATAATTGATAATAAAGTATATTAACAAATGTACTTTGTTTAAAAAAAAGGGGTTGTTGGGAAGAATCTTTTGTGCCAAACAAAATGTTCAACAAATAAAAAAACAATCTTTTTATAACAAGTCTAAAACTGAATTCATCCAACTTTCTCCAAGGTCAGTTTTCCCCTCTGACTTCCCTTTTTCTTTAGGTTACCCAGGCTCAGAACTTTGGCACCTTTGAACCCTTTCTCTTCTCTGCTCCATATATCAATTGAATCCTCCAGCCATATAGATTTCTTTCATAGTGTTCCTGCAGCTCTCTTTTCCTTTCAATTCCTATTATTACTCTTATTCAGACCCTTATCAATTCATACAGACAATTGTTAACAGTCTTCTAATTGATTTGAATGCCTCCCATCTTACTCTTTCCCAAATTGATTCCAATCTACTTTTCTATTATTTCCCACTTCCCTACATGAATCTTGTTCATGCAAATTGATTTACTCACTGTTTCCTGAACCCACCTAACACCTCTTTATTTTTGTTCACAACTTCTCCCACCTTGATGTCTCTCCTGATTTCCTTTTTGTCAGTGCTAGAAAGTACTGGAGTTGGAATTAGGATAGGCCTGGATTTGAATCCCACCTCAGACTTGTACTATCTCTGTGGCATAGGTGAGTCATGTAATAACTCTGAATCTTGGTTTATTCATCTTTAAAATGGTGTTAATGATATCTGTATCATCTATCTCCACAGGTTGGTTGTAAAGATCAGACAAGGAAATGTGTTAGTCACTTTGCAAACCATAAAGAGCTACATGTCATTTATAGGTCTAGTTCCGATTATATTTTACCCAAAAAGATTTTCCTGAGGATGCCATCCAATGATAAACTTTCCTTCTTCTGAATTCTTATAGGCATTATTACCTACAGCATTTATTTGGCATTTATTACTTATCAATTAATTAGTCAAGTAAAAAGCATTTATTAAATCTACTATGTGTCAGGTACTGTGTTAGACACTAAGGATAAAAAAGACAAAAATAGATAAACTCTTCATTAAAAAAGTTTATTGTGGGGCGGCTAGGTGTTGCAGTGGATAAAGCACTGGCCCTGGAGTCAGGAGTACCTGAGTTCAAATCCGGCCTCAGACACTTAACACTCACTAGCTGTGTGACCCTGGGCAAGTCACTTAATCCCAATTGCCTCACTAAAAAAAAAAAAAAAATTTATTGCCCTGTATTATTAGCTTTAGCTTCCCTATAATCAATTCACCATGAAGGTATCTTTTTCTAATGAGCTGACCTTGGACAAAATAGACCTGAAGGAGACACAGGTCATCACAAGGGTGGACTTTAATTTTGCCATGAAGAAGAAAGAGATAACTAACAACCAGAGAATGAAGGTTATTCTCTCTAGCATCTGCAACTCTGGGGATAATGGAACCAAGTTAGTTGCTCTAATGAGCTACACCTGACAAATATTCCTGAAAGCTCCTGACTGTGTAACTCAAATCTTTGGTGGGCAAAGATGTTTTGTTCCTCAAAGATTATGTGGGACCAAAAGTAGAGAACGACTATGCTAACCCATCTAATGATTCTTTCTGCTGAAAATCCTCTGCTTCCATGTACAAAAAAAGAAGGGAGGGGGACGGCTAGGTGGCGAAGTAGATAAAGCACTGGCCCTGGATTCAGGAGTACCTGAGTTCAAATCCAGCCTCAGACCCTTGACACTTACTAGCTGTGTGACCCTGGGCAAGTCACTTAACCCCCATTGCCCCGAAGGAAAAAAAAAAAGAAGGGAAAGGTAAAGATCCTACCAGGATTATTCCTGGAAGTGAAGCCAGCCAAAATAGAGGCATTCCAGTTGCCCTTTCCCAAGCAGGCGATGTCTTTATGAATGATGCTTTTGGTTATTCATGATACCCAGAGTTCCACAGGAGGAGTGAATCTGCCCCAGAAAGCATGTGGTTTCCTTATGAAAGAGGAACTGACTTATTTTGCAAAGGACCTAGAGAACCTAGAATGGCCCTTCTAGGCTATCTTGGGCAAAGCTAAAGTTGTCAACAAGATCCAGTTAATGAAAAACATGATAAACAATGTCAGTGAGATGATCATTGGTGGTGAGATGGTTTTCACCTTCCTTAAGGTGCACAACAACATGGAAATTAGTTGGGGTGGGGGTTGTATGTAGAAGGTGACAAGATTGTCAAAGACCGGAAGGCCAAGGTTGAGAAAAATAATGTGAAGAACCCTTTGCCTATTTACTTCATCAAAGTGAAAAAAATTTGATAATACCAAGACTGGTCAAATCACCTTAGCCTCTGATACACCTCCTGGATCATTGGTTTTGGGCTGTGTTCCTGAGAGCATGAAGAAGTATGCTGAATATGTTGTGTGGGTCAAGCAGATTTGGGTATTCAAGTGGAAAGCATTTCTGTGAGGCACCAATGAACAAGGTGGCCAAAGCCACTAGCAGGAGTTATGCCACTATCACAAGCAGTGATATTTGTCCTGTCAAATGAAATGCTGAAGATTGCCACCACCCCCAGTGCTCACATGGCTAGCTATCTAGAACTACTGGAGGGCAAAGTCCTCCCTGGAATTGCTGCCCTTAGCCATGCCTAATAGATGGAATTTTCCTGCTTGCTAGTTCTGGTGCACAACACCAAACAGGTTGATCAATGCTTTGCTAATCACTGAGCTTAGCTGCTCACAAATTCTTATCTGGACCCTATTTCCTAGATACCTGGTTCTCTTGAGCTCTTAAAGTTCTCAGCGTTTTAGTCTAGTACTTCACAAAAAGCATAAAAGAATAGACACAACAGGAACAGAAGCAACAGTATCTATTCTTTAGAATACTATTATTTAGTTTCCACTGGTGATTAAAGGACTAGCTTTAGAGGAAGGAAGATATAGCTTCCAGTCTCATTTCTGACACATATTGGCTATGTGAATCTAGGCAAGTCATTTTCTAGGCAACTCTCTAACATTAGTAACAAAGAATGTGCCAGTTTGCATTGGTAGAGGCAGTTTCCTCATCTAGGAGTTCACTTGGCATGTGAGTTGGCTTTTTCCTAGCCAGTTACAGTATTTTCTATTTGATCTAAAAACCTGAAATTTTATAATTATATTTCTGGCTAAATTAAACCAAGGGTTCATCCATGATGGCATCCTATAGATTCTATCAACCTACACTTTGCTTTTTATCTCAATGCTTCCAAGGAATTTTCTTATATGATTTCTTAAAATACAATGTTCAGGGTTTTTGTTTCATCATGTTCTTTTGGGAAGCATCTTTTATGTATGTTATTTTCTAGTAATTGTTTGATAATAGACATGTATAGTCACACCTTCCTTAAATTTTCCTGACTTTTGACTTTGTACTAATATTCATTACCTTCATTAATTTTTTTGCTAAGATTTTTTAGTTTTATTCTAAGCCATCAATTCTCCTTTCAAGTTTTTCATTAAGAGCTCTAATTAAACTCCTAATCTTCTCCTTCACTCTTTTAGTTAGGCCATTTAATGATTATGGGGGAACTTGTGGTCATTCCATTCTCTTTTCTGGGGTTTTAGTTATTGCAGAATCGTCACCTTCTAGAGTTTTGTCCCAGGATTCTTTAACCCCATTGTATTTCTTCATTGTATTAGGAATTTTTCTTCCCTTTCTCATTTTTCAATCTCTTTGCTATCACCACCCTCCATCCCCAATCTCCAGCACTAGAGCCTTATTTTCTTCATTTCTATCTCAGGTTTTCTATAAAGCATGATGTAGTCTTATATCTCTTGCATTTTATCGACATATATGTTCCTAAAGCAATTGGTTCTTATCCCTGTGTCTTATTTCTTTATAAAGCTACTCTTATCTTCTAAATAGTGAACTGGTGATTGTTTATACTAAACATACTAAACAAGATCTCTTTAATTTTCAAGCAAGTTATTTTATAGATTCCCAGGGATTAAAGGAGCCCCAAAAGGTCATCTAGCTCATCCTAGTTCAATCTGTGACACATTTGAAATTAATCTGGACCCACAATATGAGTGGAATCCATCAACTTCAGTCTAAGAATTTGTCAGTTTTTATTTTCAAACTCTACTTTTATACTGGTCAGCTATTTTGTATCATCTTTGCATAATGTCTTCACCTCTTCCACTCTTCACTTCTCATTCTGGTAAGACCGTCAGTGTGATGTGAAGAAAACTTGAACATGAAATAGGAAGAAGAGAAGGAAAGGGCAAGGGAACAAGCATTTATACATCATCTACAATGTGCCAGGCACTGTGCTAAGTGCTTTAAAAATATTATCTTGTTTGATCCTCACAACAACCCTGAAAGGTAAGTGCTATTATTATCCCCATTTTACAATGGAGGAAAATGAGGATGAGAGAGATTAAGTGACTTGTCTAGGGTCACACTGCAAGTAACTCTCTAAGGTAAGATTTGAACACAAGTCCAGTGCTCTAACCACTTCACCCACCTAGTCTTTGCTCTACTCCTTGTCCCCTCCAAAAACAGTCATAAAATATGTTATCTTCTGGTTGGAGATGAGTGAATGGATCTATCCTGTTGCACCAAGGCAGTATCATTTCATGCCAAATTAATGAAACTTTTTCCCGTTTTATAATATTCTATGCTCTTCCAGGGCAATGCCTGTTATTTTTTATATTTGGCTTCCTAGTGCCTGGCATAGATACTTGTCCAACAGCATTGTGAATAGAAAAACATTTTGGATCTGGAATCAGAGAAGCTAAACTTGGATCCTAGCTCTTCAATTTACTACTTCTCTGACTTTGGGCAAGTCACTTAAACTCTCTAAGCCTCAATTTCTAAATTGGACTAAATAACCTGTAAGGTCCTTTCTGAATCTAAAAGCCCATGAACTTCCACCGCTTGAGAGAGAGAGAGAGAGAGAGAAAGAGAGAGAGAGAGAGAGAGAGAGAGAGAGAGAGAGAGAGCCACAGTCAGAGCCAGAGCCAGAGCCAGAGCCAGAAAGCAGTTTGAATCACTAGTGAGAGGGGTCTCCTCAGCAAGGCAATAGTAGATGATGTGGTGGCTATTAAAGGCCTATTTAATAGGAGTTTTCCCCCCCTGTAGATTCTGTGGTTACCACCATACAGAGACTGAAGCCTGAAGCCTGAAGTGAGAAGTGATTAGAGGGTCATACAAGGCATAGAGCAGAATAGGAGGCCAACAAGAAAGATAGACTATGGGGTAACTAGTGAAAATTTTCCTTAGAGTTCTCTACCACTACGAATAGTGACAGCATCTTCTATGCCCATAGCTCTTGAAATACAGAACCTAGAATAGGGAGTGGGGAACTGGAAGTGCTGAAAGCCAGGGCACAGAATACATCAGCTCCCCAGCTATTGTTGGATTTCTCCCCCCACCCCACCCCACCCCCACCCCCACCCCCGCCCGTAGTGATTACATTGTGTGAATTTATTTTCTGTCTCCTCTTTTTATTGTTGTACTTTTACTTCCTTTGTTACATTTCTTATGTTTTTGAGGTACTAAAGCTAAAATGAGTTTAGGTATAATGTTTGACTCAGCCATCTTGCTAGAGATCATCTCCTTGTTCTAACAAATCAGTGGTTAAACATACAATTGGAAAAGCATATCAGGAGTCTGCATAGTGGTGATAGTTAAAATCATGAAAGTGGGTCATATTTCAAAAAATAAGTGTTGAGAGAAATTGAATAGTCAACTGAGACTTGAGTCTCAGGCAACATTTTGCAGTGAGGAAGAGAAAAAAAGTCACTGAATGAAATAAAGAAGCAGTGCAGTAGTGAGGTCTTTTCTGGACCTCTCTGAAGTGTTTGACAATATTGATCACCAACTTTTTCTCCCAGACTCAATCTTTAACTATGATATACTGTGAACCCAGAAGTTCTAGTCAGTCAACAAGTCAATAAGCATGTGCTGGAGATACAAAAAAAAAAAAAAGTAAAAATATGGCTTCTTAAGGAGCTCACATTCTTTTTTATTTTTTTTTATTTTTTTTTTACATATAAGGTATTTTATTTTTTCCGTTACATGTAAAGATAGCTCTCAACTTCCGTTTATACAAGCTTTACAATTTCAGATTTTTCTCCCTCTCTCCCCTCCCTCCCACCTTCCCTAGACAGCAGGTAATCTGATATAGGTTATATCTATATATCTATATATCTATATACCTATACCTATACATATAGATATATCTATACACACACACACACATATATATATATATACACGTAATAACATTAATCCTATTTCTGCATTAGTCCTGTTATAAGAGAAAAAATCAGAGCAATGATGAAAAACCTCAAAATAGAAAAAAACCCAACAGCACCAAAAACAGGAGCTCACATTCTAATGGGTGAGACAGCATACAAAAAAATTGCACATACAATATATATATATATATATATATATATATACAATATATATATATATATATAGTGTAAATAGAAAGCAATCTTAGAAGGGAAGCATGGGTGGGGGTGGGGGTGGGGGTGAGGGGAAGGAGAGAAGGGATTGGGAAGGAAGCCAGGGAAGCCAGATGAGGATAGAGAACTTTACAAGCAAGAGGAACACGGTAAAAAAGCACAGTCAGAAAATGGAGTTTCATATGGGATTAATAGTGTAGCTCTCTTGTAGATATGTAGAAAGAAACAAAGTGTAAGAAAACTAGATATGTAGAAAGGGACCAGGTTGTGAAATGCCAAATAGAATTTAGTGGAATGGTGGAGTATAGTTTTAGGAGAGGCCAGACACTGAACACAACTCTCTTTGCATTAAGCACTACCTACCCTTCTCTGTCTTTCTTGGTTTTCAATTCCATTGTGTATCCTTGTGCTTAAATTCTTTGGTGGCCAAAAATTAGGTCGCTTCCCTCTTTAAATCTTTTAATCCATAGCTGAAATTGGCCCTTCCTTTCTTCTCTACTCCCCCATAGTTATAACATGAGGAAGGAATGGAGTAAGACCATTGTTCTATGATAGAATTTTTTAAAATCTAGATGAAATATGCAATCATGCTTTTTCTTCCTTTTATCCTTTTTTCTTGTTCTTCAAAATGTCTTTATAAGATAGAAATATATACATATTTATAATTATTACTTTAAATAAACCTTCCTTGTAATTCTAAAAGTAGTCACACAATTTTTATAAAAATTAATCGCTTTTGAGACTTTTTAAAACAATTTGTTTGGGGCAGCTAGGTGGCGTAGTGGATAAAGCACTAGCCCTTGATTCAGGAGGATATGAGCTCAAATTCGACCTCAGACACTTGACACTGACCAGCTGTGTGACTCTGGGCAAGTCACTTAACCCTCATTGCCCTGTAAAAACAAAACAAACAAACGAAACAATTTGTTTTAAAATCATTAAATGTAAAACTTAATAAAAATAAAAAACTTTAAGTGTTTATCATATTTTAAAATTTAATATATGCTGGAATTTAACCTATATAAGGAAAAAACTGTTTTTCATATAGTATTTTATTAGTATTTTAAGTATAATTGTTCTCTGGTTTTAAGAAAATTCATTGATATCAGTACCAATCAAGTAGGAAAATGGGATATAATTATTCACATTGCAAATAAGTTTTCTTCTTTACACAAGAATTACTTTAAATGGTGAGCTCCTATAATATATTAAAGTTTTTATTTACATATAAGAATGGGGTATAGTAGCATAGGCTATGAAAGAAGGGAGTAGAAAATTTTTAATTGTATTTCTCTGCCCACAAAGATACTACAATTTTTTCATGGACTTTCCTAGCTATCAAAATTAACAAGTTTATTGTATGCTTATGATTTCTCCCTCACCGTACCCCATATCCCCATCTATTTATTAAGTTTTTAAATAAAAGCATTGCAAGGCCTTTAGGGAGGAAAAAGATGTCACCATTTAATAAAATAAACTCTCAGATCTGATCTTGGGATCATAGAGTTTTAGAGTCAAAGGGGGATTAGAAATCATTTAGGCCAAACTTCTCAGGGGAAAATGAGATCCAGAGAGGTTTAAGTAAGATACCTAAAGTCACACAGTTAGTTTATGAAAGAGCTGGAACTTACTGCCCAGTCCTCCAGATTTGCCGGCTAGTTCTCTTTCCACAATACCACTGCAGTCTCCCAGTTATTAAACTTGGTTTTCCACTAGTTTACTCTCCAACTAGCTTACAAGCTCCTTAAAGGAAAACAACTTCTTAAATGTTTCAAAAATTTTCACACTAGATCATTCGAACCCAATATCTATACTTAATATGTTGCATGGATTGCTACAAAAACTATTGTAAATGACATCTTTAAAAAAAAATTGGGCAGCTAGGTGGCGCAGTGGATAGAGCACCAGCCCTGGAGTCAGGAGGACCTGAGTTCAAATCCTGCCTTAGACACTTAACACTTACTAGCTGTGCGACCCTAGGCAAGTCACTTAACCCCAATTGCCTCACCAAAAAAAAAAAAAAAATTCAGTATACTTTTAGTGATGTCATATGTCCATGGATCATGGATGCCATCTCAGAAAAATGAAATTGCACATGACCCAAGAAGTGATGGAATGATGCACAGTGGGTGAGAGTAGACTGCATTGTATTACCAATAGTGGTATGCACTCAAGAAAAGATGTAAAATTTTATTATCAAGGACCCATCTAACCAGAAAAAGAAGTCAAATGGTCATAGATCAAGGGATCAAGATTGTGAGAAAAATGACTCCTACGATCATTTTCTGTAACTCAGCAGTGGTGATGTGTCAAAGGCTCATTTATTGCCATTCTTGAGAGAATGGGGCACCCAGCGTACAACTGGTGAGTGACCAAAAAATGGAGGCTCACTGGCCCCTTTTATTCCCCAGTCCCTAACGTAAATGGACCCTCCCCTTTTTCATCATTGGTCCAATTACTCAAGGGTTACAATCTACACACCAAAAACTAGCTAATTGGAACACAGTATTTCTTAGCCAATGGGGGAGGTGATACAGGGACAATTCTTCAATTCCTCCCTTATATGGACACAGCTCAGGAGCTGACCTAATTGTGACCAGCTCAGGGTTTCCGTGAACCATGTGATTTTGTTTGCCAGAGGAAGAGGGGAGGGAGGAGAAGAAAACCTTTTTCCTCAAACAGGTCTGGATTGAGAGGAGACCAATCCCTATTTCCTCACAAAGATCAACCCAAGTCTGGCATTTTGAACTGATGAAATATTAAAAGACCCAGAAGACAACTGCCCATATGCTGGATAGATTCTCTACACAAGATTTATGATATGAGCAAAAATTTCATAAATTTAGAAAACATAGATGGATTTTGGGTTATACTACTGGTTAGAAGGGGCAGCTTCCATTTCATAATGCCCACATTCACAGATAGGATAAAATGATAGAATAAAGAAGGGGGGGAGCGGCTAGGTGGCGCAGTGGATAAAGCACCAGCCCTGGATTCAGGAGTTCCTGAGTTCAAATCCAGCTTCAGACACTTGACACTTACTGGCTGTGTGACCCTGGGCAAGTCACTTAACCCGCATTGCCCCACAAAAAAAAAAAAAAAAGAAGGAGGGGAAGGAAGAAGAGGGAAAGAAAAGGAGGAAGAGATTCAGTTTCCTAAGAAACCTTTGAAAAGGCAATTTATCAAAAAGGTAAATGTCACAGGAGAAGTTGGTGATGTGGGTCCTTAGGTATTCCTCTTTAAAGAATTACACCCTCGGGGACAGCTAGGTGGCACAGTGGATAAAGCACTGGCCCTGGATTCAGGAGTACCTGAGTTTGAATCTGGCCTCAGACATTTCACACTTACTGGCTTTGTGACCCTGGGCAAGTCACTTAACCCCCATTGCCCCACCAAAAAAAAAAAAAATTACACCCTCTCACACACAAATCCAATTAGAATAAAAGAATCTTTTATTTAGGCACTAGAGAAAGGGGACCAAGTGAGAAGCCAAGGACTTCTCTCAAGGGGAGATGGTTCAGCGATGATCCTCTGAGATTCCTATCTCAGATTCCTATCGTCCTTTATTGGGGGTGGGTTGGGAGAAGTCGGGTAGAGGGTGGTGGTTCTGATTTTTGGAGTTATCTCTGTCCCCTGGCACCAACCAGGCAACAGTCACTCCTATTGGATTTATCTCCCTTCCTTCTCAAGGTGTTTCTGTCCTTTAGTTTAGCTTCTCAAGGAGAGTTACCCCAGACCCATGTCCTTTGGTTTAGCTGGCCAGTTTATGTCTCAACTCCATAACAGTAAATATTATAGAGCATTGGACTAGTTAGTTTATATTTAAGAACCAATGCGGGGAGGGCAGCTAGGTGATACAGTGGATAAAGCACCGGCCCTGGATTCAGGAGGACCAGAGTTCAAATCTGGCCTCAGACACTTGACACTTACTAGCTGTGTGATCCTGGGCAAGTCACTTTACCCTCATTGCCCCCCACTTCACACACAAAATGTAAGAACCAATGGGGGGAAGCTAGTTGGCACAGTGGATAAAGCACCGGCCCTGGAGTCAGGAGAATCTGAGTTCAAATCCAGCCTCAGACACTTGACACTTACTAGCTGTGTGACCCTGGGCAAGTCGCTTAACCCCAATTGCCTCACCCCCAAGAAAAAAAAAAGTAAAGCAGTCCCTACTCTCATTGAATTCACATTATAATAGGGAAGTTTCAAATGGGAATTTTAAAATTTGTTGATTTTTTAATCTTCTTAGCTACATTCCCAATTCACTGATCTGTTCCTTCTCTTTTTTGTCAATAAAATTATTTAGAGAGATATATTTTCCCCTAAGGAATGTTTTGGTTGCATCCTTAAAATTTTGGTGTATTGTTTTATTGTTGTGCTATGTCTAATAAAATTATCTCTCATTTCTATGATTTGTTCTTTGATTCACCAGTTCTTCAAGATTAAGTATTTATTATCCAGTTGATTTTTTTTTTTTTTTAGTGAGGCAATTGGGGTTAAGTGACTTGCCCAGGGTCACACAGCTAGTAAGTGTTAAGTGTCTGAGGCCGGATTTGAACTCAGGTACTCCTGAATCCAGGGCCGGTGCTCTATCCACTGCGCCATCTAGCTGCCCCATCCAGTTGATTTTTAATAATTTTTAGAGGCCCTTTATTTAATATGTTATCGCATTGTGGCCAGTAAAGGATTTGTATATTTCTGCTTTTCTTCATTTGTCTGTGGATTTTTATGTCCTAAAACAATTAATTTTTGTAAAGGTGCGGTCCACAGTCAACAAATATGTACACTTCTTTCTATTTCTATTCAATAAGTGCTATAAGTCTTTAATAATGAACTTTTCTAAAATCCTTACACAAAACTAACTTTTTTCTTATTGTCACTCTTCTTAGATTTGTCTAGGTCTGGGGGGCTTCCTCTAAGTTCCAAATAAATTTCTTCTCCTGGAATACTTTTCCAACTCCTCTTAATTCCAGTGCCTTTTCTCTGTCAATTAACTCCTGTTTATCATATGTGTGTGTATCTTGCTTTGCATATATTTGTATGTTATCTGTCCCATTAGATTGTAAAGTCCTTGAGAGCAGGGACTGTCTTTTGCCTCTTTTTGTGTCCCTAGTACTTAGCACAGTGCCTGAAACATAGTAGGAACTTAATAAATGTTTATTTATTCATTGGTATATATTATAGGCAGCTGGGTGGCTCAAGGTATAAAGCACTGGACCTGGATTCAGGAAGATCCGAGGTCAAATCCAGCCTCAGATATTTGCTGGTATGAACCTGGGCAAATCATTAAACTTCTCTCTGCTTCAATTATCTCATCCGTAAAATAGAGAAAACAAGAGCACTTAGCTGCCAGGGTTGTTGTGAACATATAAGATAAATTCAGAGTAAATGGAAGAAACCTTAGATGTGATAAGTAGTGATTGGAGAAGGGCAAGCTGAAGTTTAATCTTTTTTTGGGGGGGCGGGGGGAGGCAGGCAATGAGGGTTAAGTGAGTGACTTGTCCACGGTCACACAGCTAGTAAGTGTCAAGTGTCTGAGGCTGGATTTGAACTCAGGTCCTCCTGACTCCAGGGCCAGTGCTTTATCCACTGTGCCACCTAGCTGCCCTCACTGAAGTTTAATCTTAAGGGAAGGCTGGGATTTTAAGAGTTGGAGGTTGGGAGGGAGAACATTCCATGTGTGGGGAACAGATAGTGCAAAGGCACACAGATAGGAGCCATAATGTCATTTGTAAGGAATGCCAGTATGGCTGAATTATAGCGTATGTGGAGGAAAATGTAAGAAGATTGGAAAGGTAGGAAAGGGCTGAGTTGTGAAGAGCTTTCAACATCAGACTAAGGGCTTCATGGTTAATTCTGGACACAATAGGGAGCCACTGCATCTCCTTAAGGTTGTTGGTGGTGGGGTGGGTTGACATAGCAGCACACCTACCAAATTTTCAGAGAAGACAAGTCTATAAAAGATCGCTAACATTGGATGCCAGAAAGGGAATCCAAAAAATGTTAATAGTCAGTAAAGGTAGCATGACTATAACAAGATCAAATTGAATTTAAATAAATGTACATTTGTGTACCTATGTTTTAAAAAAAATAAGTGGCACAACTAAAGATTAGGGCAAATGTGGCCAGAATATGGGAAAAGAAACCAGGAGTACAAATGTACTGCATTGTGAGTCAGCAGTGTGATGCAACAGCCAAAATAGCTAATGTGATCCTAGGCTTCATTAATAGAAGCATAGAGTTCAGGGTGAAGGAGATGGTGAGTCCTATAGTACAATGCTCTGGTCAGCATATATCTGGAGTATTGTGTTAAGTTCTGGCCTCTGCATTTTTTCAGAAGGACACTAAACACTGGAGTGTTCTCAAAGGAAGGTGACCAGGATGGTAAGGAGACTGGAGATCATGCCATAGAATGATTGCTTGGAGAAACTGTAGATGGTTAACTTCAAAATAAAAGTTGGGCCAAAGACATGACAGTTTTTTTAAAAGTATATGAATGATCGTCATTTAAAAGAGGAATTTTACCTTGTTTCCTTTGACCCTAGAAATCAAAAGTAGGGACAATGAGAAGCAGCCTGGTACCGTGGATCATAGGGATCAAAGACTTAGAGCTGGAAGGGGCAAAAGTATTGGATTTATACCCAAATAAACTGTCACAATCCTATCTCTGTCACTTATTACCTATGTGACTATGGGCAAGTCACATTGCCCTTTTGGACCTCAGTTTCTTCATCTGTAAAATGAGAGGATTGAACTGAATGGCCTTTAATGTCAATTCCTTCAAGTTCTAAATCTAGGATTACATAAAACATTATAAATAGAGTTGTTTTAAAAATATTTATTTATTTAGCAGAAATCTATTTTCTCCCCCTTCTATGCCTTCTTTCTTTCCCAGTCGGGAAAAAAATAAAGAAAAATTAAATTTTACAAACATGCAAAGTTAAGCAACTCAAAGCCCTTCATTAGCTCTATTCCCCCTAAGTCTATCACTTCACTATTTAAAGGTGGGTAACATCCTTCATTATCTGTCCTCTGGAATGATGGTTGACCATTGTGTTGATCAGAGTTCTTATGTCTTTCAAAATCGTTTTTCTTTCATGATATTATTATTACTATATAAATCATTTTCTTGGTTCTTTTCACTTTACTCTAAATCAGTTCACACAAGTCTTTTCAGTTTTCTCTGAAACTGTCCCTTTCATCATTTCTTATATTCAAATAGTATTCTATATTACATTCATATGCCACAATTTTCGGGGGCAGCTAGGTGGCGCAGTGGATAAAGCATCGGCCCTGGATTCAGGAGTACCTGAGTTCAAATTCAGCCTCAGACACTTGACACTTACTAGCTGTGTGACCCTGGGCAAGTCACTTAACCCCCATTGCCCCGCAAAAACAAAACAAAAAACATATGCCACAATTTTCTCAGCCATTCCCCAACCAATGAGCACCCTTTTGGTTACTAGCTCTTTGCCACCAGAAAGCATTTCTATAAATATTTTATACACATAGATCCTTTTCTACTTAAAAAAACAAAATCTCTTTGGGACATGGGTCTAATAGTAGTATTGCTGAGTCAAAGGGCATATAGTTTAGTAACTTTTGGGGCATAGTTCGAAATTGCTTTCCAGAATGGCTGAACTAATTTTCAGCTCCAATAACAGCATACTAATGTCCCTGTTTACCTGCACCCCCATTCAATAGCTATCATTTCTCTCTCTTGTGATCTTTGCCAATCTGATGAATATAAGGTGGAATGTCAATGTTGCTTTAATTTATATTTCTCTATTAATGATTTGGAATATTTTTCATATGGCTCTTGATAGCTTGGATTTTTTTCCCTAGAAAACTGCTTGTTCATATACATTGGCCATTTGTCAATTGGAGAACGGCTCTTATTCTTATATTGGAAAGGAAGACCTTATCAAGGAAACTCAGTACAAAAATTTCCTCTCTGATTACCTGCTGCCCTTCTAATTTTAGCTGCATTTGTCTGTACAAAACATTTTCAGTTCTATGTAACTATCTCTATCCATTTTATTTTCTATGATCCTTTCTATCCCTCATTTGGTCATAAACTATTTCCCTATCAATTTTCCTTCTGGCTCTGCTTCTGACTTTCTGGACTCTTTCAGCATGCCTCAGCAGTGATCTCACCATGGAATTTCCTTTAGTTTCTATGACCTTCACACCCTGGAACATCACTGTGCCATGCCAACCCTCTTCTCCTATTGGTGAAGTCCTCCAGGGGCCTCCATTTTGGTGAGAGTCTCAGGCCAGCCAAACTTTATCTTCTTTCTGTCTTTGATTCTGACTTTCTGGACTTCAACATTATGCCTCCCACATAGGTACCTCCCTCCTTCTCCATTTTTTCAACTCCCTTTTGTATTTATCTTCCCCCATTATAATATAAGCTCCTTGAGAGGAGGAACTGACTTTCTTTTTGCTTATATTTGTATCCCCAGTGCTTACTATAGTGCATTGCTATTACTAAATGCTTGCTGCCTTGCCTATCCATAATTCTTTTTGTTTGTTTGGTTTTTTGGTGAGGCAATTGGGGTTAAGTGACTTGTCCAAGGTCACACAGCTAGTAAGTATCAAGTGTCTGAGGTCAGATTTGAACTCAGGTCCTCCTGACTCCAGGGCAGTGCTCTATCCACTGTGCCACCTAGCTGCCCGGCCTATCCATAATTCTTAAAGATAATTTCTTTGTTGCTCCTCTAATTTGTTTATGATGTTACCCTTTATATCTAAGTCATGTAAGAAACACCAATTTCAAATCAATATAAGGAAAATTTTCTATTGATTTGTTGTTCAGTTGTTTCCAACTCTTTATGGCTTCATTTGAGGTTTTCTTGGCAAAGATATTAATTTGCCATTTCCTTCTCCGGCTCATTTAATAGATGAGGAAACTGAGGCAAACAGGGTTAAGTAACTTGCCTAGGGTCACATAGCTAATAAGTATCTGAGGCCAGATTTGAACTCAGGGAGAGGAGTCTTCCTGACTCCAGGTCTAGTGTTCCATCCATTGTACCACTTACCTGCCCCCTTCTATCAATTAGAGCTATCCAAAAATGGAATGGGCTATTATTCTAATTTAGTCTAACACAAGCCAATCTTATTTCAGGTTTGGGATTGGAACAAAATGGGATGCTCATAGATATTTGGGGGGGGGCGGGGAGCAGGGCAATGAGAGTTAAGTGACTTGCCCAGGATCACACAGCTGGTGTCAAGTATCTGAGGCCGGATTTGAACTCAGGTCCTCCTGAATCTAGGGCCAGTGCTTTATCCACTGCACCACCTAGCTGCTCCCTATAGATCTTTCAAAAAAGAAAATTTCCTTAACAATAGTATGAAAAAGATGCTCAGTAAAGACACAGAATTTGTTCAGATAGATATAACCCCTTTTATTGACATATGGAAACAAAATTGGTCAGAATGGTATATTGATTTGAGAGTGGAACATCCATCAAGTCTTTTATGCCCTAGGCAACAGGAATGCTGTGTTGATAACATGAATTCTAGTCCCCTGGACCAATCAAAGGTAGAGACATCTTTCCTGCCTTTTAGGGAAAAATTAGCTCAGTCTAAATGACAGGGACTCTAGTTAAATGAGCTCCTACCACAGCTACCTTAGTAGAGTACTGGGTTCCCTAAAAGTAAAGGTCTTCATTTAGAAGCTGATAACCAGTGTTTTTTCAATTGATATGATCCTATCTGGATCCTGCTTACTGTTGTCTGCTCACCCTGGATCATTATCCATTGTTCTTAAGGCATTCAGAACCTGAAATTTTTTTTCTTCTCTGCCCCAATCCTTGAAAAAGTTAAAGAAATTTATATTTACATGTATATTATGTGCATATGTGCACACATAAAGACACATATACGTGCATGCATATATGTATGTACGTGTATGTGTACGCGTACATGTACATGTACACGTATATGTACACGTATATGTATATGTATATGTATATGTATATGTATATGTATATGTATATGTGTGTGTTCTTTAAAGGCCTGGCTTCCCAGTTTGTCAGCCTCTTCAACTTAGATACAGTCTGTATCTTCATACCACATCAGACACATACAGGAATGGCCATACATTTGATTTCACTATCACTCATAAAGTGCTTCACTTCCATGACCCAGAATTCTGAAATTCTTCCATCCTTAAAAAGGCTCAAACTTCTAAAAAAAAACCAAACAGCAATCTATATTCATTAGCTCAAATTCTTTCTATCTCAACCATTTCTGACTGTATTATTCAACCAAATTTCTCTAAGTATACTAACAATTTTCAAATTGCTAAATCCAATAGCCATTTTTTAAGTTTCCATTCTTCTTTTTCCATCTGCAGTTATTGACTGCCAATTACTATCTTCTTTTAATTACTATCTGCCATATTGTTTGTTGTGCTTTTATGTTTTGAAAATTCTCTTTCCTGGGTTCTCTCCTACCTATCTTACTACTACTTCATAATCTCTGCTACAGAATCTATATCCATGTTCCTCCCCTTTGTACGAGTATCCGGGTTCTATCCTGGACCCACTTATTTTCTTTTTTTTTTTTTTAGTGAGGCAATTGGGGTTAAGTGACTTGCCCAGGGTTACACAGCTAGTAAGTGTTAAGTGTCTGAGGCCGGATTTGAACTCAGGACCTCCTGAATCCAGGGCCGGTGTTCTATCCACTGCACCATCTAGCTGCCCCGACTTATTTTCTTTCTCATTATAATCTTCAGGTGAATTCATCATCTTTCATGGGTTCAATCATCATCTCTCTACAACTAGCCCAACACAACTGGCTCTTATCTCTCACCTGAGTTTGAGTCCCAATCACCTATTATTACCTATTGGACATCTGTGATAAACTCAATATGCACAAAAATGAACTCATTATTTTTCCTCCTAAAGGCACCCTTCCTGATTTCTGTATTTCTGTTGAAGGCATTACAATTCTTCCATTTACTCAACTTTTCAACCTTGGAATTATTCTCCATTCTTCACTTTTTCTCATTTCCCCAAATCTCCAAGTGATATTGATTCTTTAAAATTTTTTTTAAAAGATTTATTTATGCCTTTCATTATCTCTAGAACTGATGCCACCACTTCAACAAAGCAAAATACTTAGCAAAATCAATTGAAAACAGTGACATTCTGCTGAATGTAGTCTCCTGCTTTTTCTCAGACGAGATATGTTTAATTATCGGGTCTCTAGAGTCAAGATTGTTTATTATAGTTCTTGATATTTCCACTTTCTTCTAGTTCTCTATTTATATTATCACAATAATTGTCTATATTATCCTTCTGATTCTGCTCACTTCACCCTGCATGAATTCATACATATTTTTACATTTATCTGAAGTCCTTTTATTCATCATTTTTGCTGCACAATATCATGTCATTATACTCATACTAGTTTGTGCAGCCATACCTCAAATGATAAGTACTTTTTTGTTTCCAATGTTTTGCTTCCACAAAAAGTATCATTATGAATATTTTATTATATATTGTACCTGACCATATACCTATTTTTGATTTCTTGAGGGTAAATGTCCAATACCGAGAATGTTGGATCAAAAGATATAAACCATTCAGTCACTTTTCTCACATAATTCCAGATCATTTTCCAAGACAGTTAATATCAATTAACTTCTTTCCCAACAATATATTTGCTGGTGCCTATTTACTAATAGTCCCTTGTCTCTGTTTTTTTGTTATCTTTACCAATTTTCTGAGTGAGAGGTAAAATCTGAGTTGTTTAAATTTGCATTTTTCTTATTATTAGTGATTTAGAGCATGATTTCATATACTCATTGATACTTTGCCATTCTTTAGAAAATGTTTTCATATCATTTGACCATCTATCAGTTGGGAAATAACTGTTAAATATGTAGTTGTGTCTATTCCCTATATATATATATATATATATATATATATATATACATATATATATATACATATATATATATATATCAGACATCAGAATTTTATCAGTGATAACTAATCTAAAGGTTTCTTTTTTTCTTCTGTTTAATGGGTTCTCTTTTCTATCTGCATTGATTTTGTTCTTGGAAAAGCTTTAAAGTTTTATGTAATTGGATTGTATATTTTGTCTTTTATGATCACCTCTATCCCTTGGTTGATTAGGAGTTTTCCCTCTAGCCTCAATTGTGAAAGGTACCACCTTCCACTCCCCATTTTTAAAAATTGTCACCTTTTATATTCAAGGTGAGTTTCTATATGGAACTTATTGTGATATATGATGTAAAATGCTGGTCTAAACTTTAATTTCTGCCAAACTTTTTTCAACTTTCCTAGTAAGGCAAAGTAACATAAAAAGCATTTATTAAGTGTTTACTTACTACGTGCCAGGGACTCTTCTAAGTGCTAGGGATACAAATAAATACAAACAAGCAAACAAAAAACTGTCCCAGCCCTCAAGGAGCTTACATTTTAATATGATAACACACAAAAGGGAGTTGAAAAGTGGAGGGGAAGAAGAGGAGGAGAGAGTATTCCAGTGTAATTCTTGTCAAATTAGGAATTCTTCTAGTAATTTGTGTTCTTGAGCTTATCAAATATTGGACTATTCTATTTGTTTACTTCTTGTTCTTGCTTATCTAGTTTGTTCCACTAATCTATTTTTCTATTTTTTAGCTGGTACCAAATAGTTTTGATTACGACTGAGTTACAATGTAGTCTGAAGTTTAATAATGTTATGCCTCTTTCATTATTACCTTATTCATTATTTCCCTTGAGAAGCTTGTTTTTCCGTTCTTTTAAAAGAATTTTGTTATTTCTTTCTAGCTTCATAATATATGTCTCCAAAGTCTTGGTAGTTTTAAGCTTTAATTTTTAAATTTTAAAGTTTAAAGTTTTTTAAGCTATCAAAGTTAAATCTGCATATTAATTTAGGTAGTGCCATCTTTTTTATTACATTGGCAAAACTGAATCACAACCACTGAATATGTCTTCTTCCATTTATATTTGAGAGTCTTCTTTTGAATAAGAGTTTGTAAAATTGAAAATTGATTTTAATTCTTTTTAGCTAAGACTTAATCAGGTTGGATTTAATATTCCCTTTTACTGTTCTTCCCCCTTGTAAACTTCACCTACTACCCACAGCCCAGAGAAACTTGCCTAAAGGTCAAGCTTTTGTCTTGTAACTACCTCTATCTTTGTAACCCTATCTATCACCCACTTTCCAAAGAAACTTGATTAACCTAAAATGTCAAGTCTCATCAATTTAAACTATTGTGACAGCTCCCATTGCTGGAGAACCTTTGTCTTGTGACTCAAATCATATGTCTTGGCTGTGATTAAGGGGGCAACCAGGTGGGTGGGAGCAAGAAGACTCATCTTCTTGAGTTCAATTCTGGCCTCAGTCACTTACTAGTTGTGTGACCCTGGGCAAGTCACCTAATCCTGCTTGTCTCTGTTTCCTCATCTGTAAAATGAGCTAGAGAAGGAAATGGCAAACTACTCCAGTATTTTGCCAAGCTAACCCCAAATGGGTCATAAAGAATCAAACACAATCGAATAACAATAACAAGAGGGTTTCAGAAGGGGAGGTCCAAATGATGTAATCTCAATTCTGACTATGTCATCAATAGCCAATCAGAAGACACATCTACATTGCTCAAGATTTTGCACTGTCATCTCACTAATTGTTATAAAACACCCTTTTATTTCTGACTCAAGGTTTTTGGTTACTAAGGGGCCACAGACCCACTTTATTGTTTATTGCTAGTCTAGCTAATAAATTGATCATGTCTGGAGCTTTGTCTCTTAGTGTGCCTTAATTTTAAAATGTAACAAGTTGAACCAAATGACTTTTGAAGTCTGTTCCAACTCTGGGATTTTATAATTCTATTGATTAAAGTTGGACTTGAACCTGGAAAAGTTTCAAGAATAGCTCTTGTGATGGGCTCTATAGCTGTTGTCAGAGGACCAGCTTAGCTAATTTTAGAGGTCTATTATCTAATTGGCCAAAGAGTGATGAAATTTTGGCCAAGGTAACTCTCAAATACCATTTATTAAATTATAGAGGTGTGGTGTTCTACAGCAGAGGAAGATATACACACACTGATGAAATTACAGATCTCTGAGGTATTGAAGCATGGATTGACTTAAATAGAATCTTCCAGGATTCACATCATCTTGGATATTCAGGCATTCAATAGCATACTGGACTTGAAGTAGGAAAACTTGGATGCAAATCTTGACTCTGCCATTTACTAGCCATGTGACCCTGGCAGGTCTCAATCACAGTCTCATTTTCTTAGTTTGTAAAATGGGGATGATAATGATTTGTATATAGTTACACTTACAATTAAATATCTAAAAAAAAAAACCAAAACAAAAAACAAATATCTACGAAGCAATACATCAATTAAGATACAAATGGAGTTGCAACAAAGACCAAAAGCGATAATATAAGTAAAATCTCTTATGAACTTTGAAGTGCCATATAAATGCCAGTTATAATAATAACCTACCTCACAGGGTTGTTGTGAGAGTCAAATGAGATAATATATGCAAAGCAGTTTGTGAACCTTAAGCACGATGTATTAGCTAATATTATTATAAATATAACTGTAGCACCTGTGTCTAAATGGGCTTGGGTGGTCCCCTAAAGGATAGCCCTGTGAAAGTGTGTATATGCAAGGAGATATGACCCCAAAATGGCTGAAAGATTTCTGGGAGAGGGAAACCCAGTAAGATCCCAATCAAAAAGGCTCAGACTTTCAATGGCAAACAGGAAGCTCTCAGAGCTATAGGCATGCACAAGGGAGTTGGTACCCTAACACATACTTTGATGCCTAGCACCTCCCAGGGGAGTTGAGATTTCCTCTGTCTAGGATCACAGAGACCCTTTACTCATAAATGTTTTATCACATGCACTAATATGTTTGCCAGTTTTCTTTTGTGTAAAAGGTTTGGAAGAAGAACTAAACTGGCTGAGATTAAGTTTATTGTTATCCTCCAGGTCGGGGTGGTAATACTTCTCAAGCACCTTATCTTCCTCCTCTCTCCCCTAAAAATCCTGAACCCCAATAAAAGTCATACCCTTAGACTGCAAATACATTGAAGGATATCAGTGTTGTTCTACTCTCCACAAAAATGGAGTTCCATTCTCCCTGAGATGCATTCCAGATCTGTCTAGAATTCCAGGTTATGTGACTGCAGCCTGGGCCTATGTTCCACTATTGTAGAACGTAATGGAGTAGCCACCATAAAATTATTGTTGTTTTGATTTGGTTACTATTGATGCCTCTGTTAGTTGTATGACCCCCGACAGTCCCTTAACCTTCTTAGGCCTCAGTTCCCTTATTTCTAAAATAAATTCCAAAAGTCTTTGAATCTAACTAAAGTAGCCCCTACTGTTAAAACAGCTCAAACCAGTGACGTTATCACACAGACCTTCTGCAATAGCAAGTGTGATGGGAGAAATGCTTTTTTTCATCTTATAAATATGGGGGGTGGAGGGACAGTTTGAACTTCAAGTTTCTGCAAATGAAAAACGAGGTTTTTTTAGATTTGCAAATGAAAAAACATGAATGCCTCTCGTGGAGATAGGCCTTTAAAGTCAATATTGCTGGTTGTTTCAAGTGAGGCCAGGTGCTAGTGACAGGCCGGTTCGGTTCCCAAGTTGCGCTGCCCCCTGGGGGGGGATACTGGTGGAAAGTAAGATCCAGAAGAGGTTTCTAACACCGTCCTCCCAGGTCCTTGTGTCACATGTCTCACTCGTTTCCGTCCAAGAACATTTTCCTTTTCTGCAGCTAATCTGTGCATCGGGTTTCTCCAACTCCAGCCAGCATTCTGGCTGACAAACTTGAAAGTCAGAGCCGCGACTTTCTCCTGCCCCCCTTTCCTAAGTCTCCGCAGTAACTCCGCCCCTTCTCAGATTCAGTCTCCTTCTCACCTCTCACTACCATCTACGCCCCCTTCCTCCCACCCTCAGGACTGCTGGGAAGACTCGGACCAGCTAAAGCTTTAAATCGTAGCCGTGCCCCGGAGGACTCTTCTGCGCATGCTCAGAGAGCCGGCTTCTAGGTCAGCCGTATTTCTCCGCGGTGGCCGTGGCGGCGCTGCGCGCGCTCCCGAGCATAGCGCGCTGGTGGGTGGGGGGAGGGAGGGGCGGGGGCTCTGCGCGCGCTCCCGGGAGTAGTGAAGGGGTGGGTGGATGTGGCGGTGCTGCGCGTGCTCCCAGGCATAGTGACGGGGGGCGGGGGTGGCGGCGGCGCGCGCTTGGGGCGCGGCGCCGCGGACGAGGGGACGGACGGAGCTCGTTCCCGCGGAAGGAGGTGTGGGGTTGGACCCAGGCGGCGTGCGGTTGGGGGCTGAGGGTTGGGGTGGGGGGGGGAAGGGGGCCCCGGAGTCTGCGGTCTCCCCTGCCCGTGGGGTCCGTGCGGCTGCAGGCGGCCTGCACCGCTCGGGGGCCGACGCCGGGGCGGCTGCCGCTGGGAGATGGCAATCCTCGGCTCGGAGGGGTGAGGAGACCCGCCACCGGCTACTGAAGGAAGAGGAGGAGGCTCCGCCGCCACCGCCGCCTCCTCGGAAGGCAGGCGGGAGGGCGGGCGAAGGAGGCGGACTGCCGCGAGCCTTGGTAAGAACGGCGCACTTCGAGGGCTCGGGCGGTGGGGCGGGCGTCCCTTCCCGGGTCGGGCTGGGGTTCGAGGCGCGGGCCCTCCCTCTCCTCTGGCCGCCCTCTTCCTCCCCCCCTCCCCCAGTTCCCCGTCCCCCAGGCCAGGCTGGGAGGGGGCGGGAAAGAGGGCTGAGGGAGAAGGGGAGGGCGGCGCTCGTCCTCTTTCTCGGGTGGGTTCGTGGGTCTCGTCCTCAGCGAGACCCGCTCGAGGCCCGTGTTCGTGTCCCGGAACGGGGAGAGTGTTTTCGTGACCCCTGCAGTCCTGGGCTGCCGGCCGGCTTCTCTTACCCCCTCTTCTCCGCTCCAGTTTTAACCTCTTCTCAGTCTCTGCCTCTCCCCCCGTCGTCCATAATAATCTCTCTTAACAGTTCCATCACCTGGGAGCACCCACCCTGAGCACAGCATTTTTCCGTGGCTTGTTCGTGTCCCTCCATACACTTCACCCCGCAGTTCCCTCAGCGCACCCCCCCTTCTGTGACCCTGCAGTTCCCCGTGACCTTGTAGTTTTTTACCCAGTTATTATTCTTCATCTTATCCACAATTTAATCTTCTCTCCTCTCTCCCCATCCCAATTTTTAGTCATTGTCGTTTCTCCATCACTTTTTTTAACCTGTATGCTATCTATCGTTTTTTCCATCAATCTCTTGGTGTTGGAGCACTCTTTGGGGTGTCTTTGCTTTGGGTTCTCTTCGTTTGCAAAGAAACATTGTCCGTTGCTTTGGCATTTCTACTTCTCTCGACTTCTAGTAATCTGGGTTTGATTTCTCTTTTAAAATGTTTTGTGTTATGTAGGCAAACATGACTAAAGCGTTTAGTGATTGCTATTTCCACATAAAGTACATTATAAATAGGTGTGAAGAAGAGTAGTGTTACAAAGAAATTATTTGGACTGATATAACCTGAAGCATCTAGTGTATAGCTGCATATATAGACTTATATTGAAAAAGCCGGCTGTACTGGGAACTGTTAATTTAGGTTCATATTGTTTCACTAAGTCCCTGTTTATTTAAACCAAATAGGAAAATCATAAGTACTATGTATCAAACATTCAAAAGAAAGTGACTTTCAAAAAGGCCTTATTTGATTTGGGTGATTTTAAGTATCAAAGTACTTAGTAGAAACTTAGTTTTGGTAGAAATTAGCTTTTTAATAATTCCTAGCTAGTTAACTTTTTAGAAAATAAATTTACTAGTGAACTGATATGGACTTCTCACTGAATTTCTTTGGTAGTCTGGTAAAGCCTATGGACCCCATCTCAGAATGTTTTTAAATGCATAAAATATATACATATGATAAAGAGAGGAAAAAGCATTTCGGATGGGAGTCATTTATTAAGATTTGCCAGGTACGAAGTGTTTTACAAATATTTTCTCGCATTTGATCTTCCCCTGAAGTAGGTGCTTTTATTATCCTCATTTTATTGTCAGGAAACTGAGCTGGAAAGAAGTTAAGTGATTTGCCCAGGGTCACATTTGAATTCAGGACTTCCTGACTCCAAGTACTGTGCTCTGTCCACTGCACCACCTACTGCCTAAGAAAACCAATTATATTGAAATACAGTTAAGTAAAATTTTTTTAAGTTCATGGACCTTGGAAGAGATATGAAATAATACATAAAATTTATTGCTTTATTTTTTTTAACATTAATAGTATGAGTATAATGTCCTGTTTATAGAACTCAGTGTAAAAAAGGCTCTACTTGTCTTCCAAAACCATAATTACAGTAAATTAGTCAGTCAATAAGTATTTATTAATGACCAACCCCAGTCATTGTGTTGAGCAAAGACTTGCCCTTAGTCTGTCAACTAGTATTTATTATGCACCTGCTTTGTGCCAGGCACTTTGCTAAATACAGGGGAGAAAAAGAAAGGCAAGAGACAAACCCTGCTCTTAAGGTGCTTACAGTCTAGTTTGGGAGACAATATGCAAACCACTATGTGCAAACTAGATAGATTCAGATAAAATGGAGATCATTAATTTAGGGAAGGCATTGGCATTAAGGGGAATCATTAAAGTCATCCTGCAGAAGATGGCACTTTAACTGATAACTTGAAAGAACCCAGGGAAACTAGGTGTTGGAGTTGCAGAAGAGTTAATGTTGCCGGAGACAGCCATTGAAAAAGCTTGGAATCCAGAAATAGAGTGCCAGGTTCAGGAGCGGGGGAAAAATCCAGCAAGGACATCAGTGTCACTGGATCTCAGAGTACATGCATGTGTGTTGTGGGTAGCAGGGAAAGCAGGGTACAAGGATAAAAATAATGGAAAGGTAGGAAGGGGACAGGTTTCGGAGGATTTTGTATTTGATTCTAGGGGTGATAGGCAGCCGTTGGAGTTTATTAAAGGGGGTATTGGCATGGTCAGATTTGTGTTTTTAGTCACATTGACAGCTCAGTGGAGCGTAGACGAGTGGGAAGAGAATTGATGAAGCAGGGAGAGCAATCAGCAGGGTATTGGATATGGGTAATTGTTAGGAATCCAAGATGACGCTTGGATTGCAAGCTTGGTGACTGGATAATGGTACCTTGTAGAGTAATAGGAAGAAATCAGAAGGTAGGTTTTAGGGATAAAGGTAATGAGTTCTGTTTTGGATATGTTCAGTTCAAGAAGTTTATAAGACATCCAGTTTGAGATTTTCAGTAAACAGTTGGATGTAAGCACATTAATAAGCAGAGATGTGAGAATTGGTTAAATTGAGAATCGTACACATAGTTTATTGTTGAATCTATAATCACGAAGTAAAATATAGAGGGAGAAGAGGGCCTAGGAAAGAGCCATGGGGGACATTCAGAGTTTGATGTGGATGAAGATCCAGCCAGGGAGATCAAAGAAGGGACAATCAACCAGTTAGGAGAATCAAGAGAGAGAACAATGTCATGAAATCTTAGAGAAAAGAGTATGTAGAAGAGTAATTGCAAAAGTCAGGATACAGAAAGCTTCAGCAGGTTTAGGATTGAGAAAAAGCCAATAGATTTGGTAATTAAGAGATCACTTTGGAGAAAGCATTTTCAGTTGAATGATGAGGTTGAAAGCCAGACTTGAGGGAGTTAAGAGAGTGAGAGGAAAGAAAGTGGAGGCATTATTGTAGACAGTCTTTTCAATGAGTTTAGCCACACTCAAAAGAGAGAAGAGAGAGTTATCAAGGTTTTGTTTTGTTTTTTTTGAGGATGGGGGGAACATGGGTTGGTTTGTTTATAGGTGGTAGGGAAGCAGCTAGTTGGCCAGGGGAGAGGCTGAAGATATATGAGAGCTTGGGGGAGACAATCTTCTGGAGGAGACAAGAAGGAATGAGGTCATTTGTGCATGTAAGAGGTTTGCCTTGTCAAAGAGAAAGGCCAACTCTTTGTGTGAGACTGGGGTGAAGGAAGAGAAAGTGGTAGAAGGCATCTTAGTGATGTGAAATGAGGAAAGGGAGCTCTAGATAAATGGACTCAGTTTTTTCAGTGAAATGAGACAAGGAGGGGCAGCTAGGTGGCACAGTGGATAGAACACTGGCTCTGGATTCAGGAGGACCTGAGTTCAAATCCAGCCTCAGACACTTGACACTTACTAGCTGTGTGACCCTGGGCAAGTCACTTAACTCCAATTACCCTGCAAAAAAGAAAAAAAAAGAAATATGAGACAAGGTTTTCAGCTGAGAGGGTGGAGGGCTGGTGAGCCATGTAAGGCTTGAGGAAAAGGTTTGGAAGAGCTGTTGTGTTGAGTGGGATAGTGAGTCAATTAGGGAGGTGTAAAAGGATTGCTTTGGTACGGTGTTTTGAGATTAGGTAATGTAAATTTTTAGTGGACTCAGGCAGCATAATTTTTAGTTTTTAATTTAATTTAAAATAAACATTTTTATTTATAGTTTTGAATTACAAATTTTATCCCTTCCTCCCCTCCCCCCTACCTGAGCCTGTAAGCAATCAGGTACAGCATGATTTTTTAGAGTTTACATTTCTTTATGTTAGGCAACATGTAAATAAGTAAGTATATCCAGAATAAATACAAGATAATGAAGGGATGGGCACTAGTGGGAAAGGGGAGGCCAGTTCCATTTTGAAAATAACAATTGAACTGAATTTTGATAGAAACCCAGGATTCCAAGGGATGGAGATGAAGGACTGCATTTCAAGCAAGGAGAACACTGCAAAGACAGAGATTGGGAGATGGAGTATCATGTGTAGAGTACATGAAGGGAAATGATGTATAATAATGCTCGAAGATTAGGCTAGAGCAACATTGTGAACAGCTTTAACTGCCAAACAGGAGTTTGTATTTGATTATAAAAGCATTAGTAACTGCTAGAATTATTTGTTTGTTTTTTTTTAACTGGGGGAGTAATGTGGTCAGCACTGTGCTTTTGGTTCACTTGACACTGTGTGGAGCATAGATTGGAAAGGGGAGAAACTTACATTTTTTTGTTTGTTTTATTCTGGACTTAACAAACACCCAATTAAATGGACATTTCCATGCACATAATAGAACAGAAGATAATTGAATGTGAAACTATGAATCTCTTTTCTTTTAATATATAATCAGTTCAACATGTAACTTTCAAAGCTGCCCTGCTTGTCTGTGGTTCTTTCTGCCCTCTTTTTTCTCTTTTGTGCATTTAAAGTCTCCAATGACCTTGTTTTTCATTTTCTTTCTTTGTTTCTTTTTGTAGGTGGCTGTTTAGCCTATCTTCTCTTTCCCTACTCTTCATTTAAAAAAGAAAGAAAACCCTTGTAAGAAATATGCATGTTCTAGCAAAACATATTCCCATATTAGCCGTTACTTCTTTGTTAGGAGGTGGGTAGCATGCTTATCACTGGTCGTCTAGAATCATGGTTCATTATTGCAGTGATTAGAGTTGTATGTCTTTGAAATGTTATCATATGAATTGTTCTCCTGGTTCAGTTTACTTCACTTTGCATTTAGGTCTTCAAGATAAGAGAGATTGAGGCTGGGAGTCCAGTTAAAGAGTTATTGCAGTTGTCTTGGCAAGAGTTGAGGGCCTAGAATGCTGCTGGTGTTAGTAGGGAGATGTGGAAGCATAAGACTTGGCAATTAAATTATTTTTGATGTCAGTTTCTAAATGTTCATTGGGTGATCAAACTTGCATCAGACCTGAAAGTGATTTTGAATATGCCCTTACATTTAAATCCTATGCTATTGATTTTATTTAAATTTTTTTGCATACATGTATGCATGCATGGACTCATTCAATAAACATTTGTTGAGTGTCTTTTTTCTTTTTTGGGGGGGGGCGCCAATGAGGGTTAAGTGACTCGCCCAGCCAGGGTCACACAGCTAGTAAGTGTCAAGTGTCCAAAACCGGATTTGAACTCAGGTCCTCCTGAATCCAGGACCGGTGTTTATCCACTGAGCCACTTAGCTGCCCCTGAGTGTCTTATAATAAGTCACATAATTATAGAGTTCTCATGTTTGAAAAGTACTATACGTGTTATCTCATTTGATCCTTACAGTGACCCTGTGAGGTAGGTACCATTAAAACCCATTTTACAAAACAGGTAACTGATATTCAGAGAGATTAGGTGACTTCCCTAGAGTTATACAGCTAGTAATTGTCTGAGGCAAGATTTGAAACTAGGTCTTTCTGTCAACATCCATCACTCTTAGCTGATATTAAGTAATACTAATAGCAGATACTTGAGGTTGGTGGTATAGATATCCCCATCTTAGAGTAGGGCTGCATATATAAATATGGGAACCACATTTGGTAGCAAAGAGATGATGGGATAGAAACTAATGACATTTTGGAGGAGAGAGTGAAAAGGGAAAAGGAGAGTCTAGGACAGAGTTGTATACACTTAGTGGGAAAATGATAATAATGATCTTGTAAAGGAGAACTTGAGAATCAGAAAGGTAGGAGGAGAATTGAGATATCAATATCAAAAGACAGAGTATCTGAGGAAGAGGAGGCCAGTAGCATTAAAACTTGTAGAAAGATCCAGTAGAAGGAGGAAAGGTGAGTGTATTTAACAGTTATGAGCTTGTTGGCACACTTGGAATACACAAAATCATTTCAGTGCTGGGGTCAGAAATTAGATTGTACAGAAGTGAGAGAAAGGTGAGGAAATGGAGGTAGTAAGTACAATTTCTTTTCTAGGAGAGTGGGCAAACCTAAGAATCTCATGGGTAATCTTACTTGTTGCCAGATTATCAAAATTTTTTGACACTGAAGGAATCGTCAGAAATGCATGTTGTACTACTTAAAATTTAGGGACTTGACACTTTACAACCATACTTTACAAATCTAATATTACTCCCTTAGAGAACATAACATCTTCATTCAGTTGACAAGTGGTGCCAGTTGTATTTGAATTTATAAGTCAAGACTATCTTTAAATATTTTGAAGGGGAATAAAAAATGATGTTTTCATCACTTCATTCTTATTTGATCAGCATTTTACCTCTGTTCCAGTAATCTTAAAGCATCATTATAGAAACTATAAAGTTGGTTGGGAGAGATAAGTGCCAAAAATGTATTATTAGTCCAAAATGTTTGGGGAAATGTTAAGCATTGTTGGGAATACAGCATATGACAAAGTTTTCGCTTTCAAGTGTTTAACTGCTCAAATAGTTATTAAATGGCTACTATGTGTGATGTCTATATAATAAGGAGAGAGGATAATAGCTAACATATTTGTATATTGATTTACTAAGGACATGTTATCTAATTTGATTCTTACACAAGTGAAGTAGATGAGAAAATTCAGCCTCAAGTTGTGTTTTCCCCAAGGGATTGGAACACAGGTTTTCTGATTCCAAGTACAATTCTTTCCCCACTGTGCCATTAAGATAAGTATACCAAATAGCTGTGGTAAAAGGTAGAATGTATAAGTGCTATGAGAGAGGTCCAAGAAAGTGCTTTTGGGATTCAGCAAAAAAAGATCCCATGTATTTGGGGTGATTAGGAAAGGCTTCATGGAAAAATGACATTTGAGCTGGGCTTTGAGTGATAGGATTATAGGCTGGGGTTCAACCTAAACTTTTGTTAAAGGTTTAGTATGTAGAGCATTTTGTTACGGGAAATAGAAAGTTTAGATAAAATAATCTTCATAGAACTTAATACACTCTCATAGAGGAATATAGCACCAACACAACTGTAATACAAAGTGATAAATCTCTGTCAGAAGTAACCCCTGTTCCTTGTCCCATATCCTTCTACCCTCCCCCCAATAAAAAAGGGAATTCTGAGGGAAAGATCATTGACAACTTGTGCAAAGGAACATACTGGACTTGGACTCAGAAGACAAGTTTGAATCTCCAGACTTCCATTTCATAGTTATGGGACTTTGGGTAAGTCACCTATGTAAAATGAGTGTAGTAATTACCCTGCTTACCTCACAGAGTTGTTGTAAGAATCAAATGAGATGATGAATAGAGTGCCATGTATTGGTGAGTTATAATTATGGTCAGAATTTAAGAAGGCTAAGATAGTGGGGAGGAAATTCCAGGCTGAAGGTACAGTGTGGCAGCAGACAAAGGGAGATATGTAAGCAAAAAAATAGGTTGATTAGTGGGAGAAGGGCATTTTAGGTGGAGATAAAGCATCGGAAGTGGGGAAATAGATGGTGTTTTGAGGACTCTATAGGCCAGAAAAGGGAAATGAGGTTGGAAAGGTGGTTTTAGACAAGTATGGAGAACCCTGAATGCTGAGGTAGGGACTTTGGACTATAAAGGCAGAGAGGAGCCACTTGAAGTTTTGTTTTTGTTTTGTTTTGAATTTTTTTGATGACAATAGTACTTTATTTTTTCCCCAATTTTAAAATATTTTTATTTAAAGTTTTGAGTTCCAAATTCTATCCCTCTTTCCCTCCCTCCCCTCTCCCTTCTCTGAGGCAGTAAACAATCAGATATTGGTTATGTGCAATTGTGTAAAAGATTATCATATTAGTCATTTTGTACAAGAAGACTCAAATAAAATTTAAAAAATGAAAGAAAGTGAAAAATAGCTTCAGTCTGTATGCAATCAATATCAGTTCTTTCTCTGGAGGCAGAAGAGACTAATATTTCATCATTAGTCCTTTGGGATTCCCTTGCATCATTGTATTGCTGAGAATAGCTAAGTCATTCACAATTCTTCGTGGAACAATGCTGTTGTTACTGTGTACACCATTCTCCTGGTTCTGTTGACTTCATTATGCATCAATTCATGTAAGTCTTTTCAGGTTTTCTGTGAAATCATCCAGCTTGTCATTTCTTATAGAATAATAATATTCCATTACAATCATATACCACAGCTTGTTTAGCCATTCCCCAATTGAATATGTTTTGTTTTTTAAACAGTAAATTCCAAGGGGCAGCTAGATAGTGCAGTGGATAGAGCACTGGCCCTGGAGTCAGGAGTACCTGAGTTCAAATCCAGCCTCAGACACTTAACACTTACCAGCTGTGTGGCCCTGGGCAAGTCACTTAACCCCAATTGCCTCACTCAAAACAAAACAAAACAGTAAATTCCAGTGGCTCTCTGTTACTTTCAGGATTAAATATAAAACCCTGTTAGCTTTTTTTATGTGATGTTTTTTGTTTTTGCTTTTAAATTTTATTTATTAATTTAAGAATTAAAACAATATATATAACCTTATAACCCTAACCCTATTCAAAGTGGGATAGAAAAACAGGATTGCCCTGAGATCTATGTACACCTTGCTATTCCTTTCAATTATATCACCCAGTTTTCATGCAACTTTATTTTCTTTCTCTTTCCTCCTTCCCCCAAACTTTGAGATGCTACCATTTGACAGAAATCTGTATGTGTGTGTGTGTGTGTGTGTGTGTGTGTGTGTATGTGTATACACACAATGTATATTATATATGTATGTGTGTGTTTATATGTATTTGTCATTTCTCTGTATCTGAGCAGCTTCATAGATTCTTTATGGTAAATTTGCATATTTATTATAGAATAACTTGATTGCTCAAAGTTGTTCTTAAAACAATACTGATGTTACTGTATAGAATTTTATTTTTTGGTTCTGTTCATTTCACTCTTCATTATTCTGTGGAGGTCTCTCCATGCTTTTCTAAAATCATTGAGCTCATCCTTATAGCAGAGTACTATTCCGTCATTAACATGTACCACAATTGTTCAGCCATTCCCCAATTGATGGGCATCCCTGTGATTTTCAGTTCTTTGCCACCATAGAGAGTGGCTATAAATATTTTAGAACATGTAGGTTCTTTTCTTTTTCCCTAATCATCTTGGGAAACAATCCTAACAGTGGTATTGCTGGGTCAAAGGGTATAGGAAATATAATAACTCTTTGGGCCTAATTTCATATCTCTCCAGAATGGTTGGATCAGCTCATATATTCACCAGCAATGAATTAGGTTTCAATTTTTCCACGTTACTTCCCCCTTCTATAATTTTAGCCAGTCTGATAGGTGTAAAATGATATCTTAAGGTTGTTTTAATTTGCATTTCTTTAATTAGTAATGATTTAGAGCATTTTTTCATATGGCTATAAATTGTTTTGATTTTTTTCATTGGAAAACTGCCTGTTCATATCCTTTAACCATTTATCAATTGGGAAATGACTCACATTCTTATGGATTTAACATAGTTTTTTTATGTATTTGAGATATGGGACCTTTATCTGAGGAACTCCATAAAATTTCCCCCCCCCCAGATTTTCTGCTTTCCTTCTGATTTTGGCTACATTTTATTTGTACAAAAACTTTTTAATTTAATGTAATGTAATAAAAATTATATCACATTTTATATATCACAATCTCTTTACATCTCTCAATCTCTTGTTCATAAATTATTCACCTGTCCATAAGTCTGATAGGTAATATGTCCTATGTTCTTAAAATTGCCTTGTAATATCTCCCTTTATATCTAGTTCATGTATTCATTTTGACCTTATCTTGGTGAATGATAATGGTATTGGTCTGTGGCCATTTTCTCCCGGATATCTTTCCAGTTTTCCCAGCAATTTTTACCAAATAATGGATTCTTATCCCCCAGATTTAAATCTTTACACTTGTCAAACACTAAGTTACCATATTTGTTTGCTGTTGTAGATTACATATCTGCTCTGTTCTACAGATCTACATTTCTATTTCTTCGCCAGAACCAAATAATTACTGTCTTATTATATGGTTTAAGATGTGGCATTGGTAAAACTTATTCCTTTACATTTTCCTATTAGTTCCTTTGAAAGTCTTGACCTTTTGTTCTTCCAAATGAATTTTGTTATTATTTTTTTTTTAGCTCAGTAAAATTTTTTGGCAATTTAATTGGGATGGCATTGAATATGTAGATTAATTTTGGTTAAATTGTCATTTTTATCATATTGGCCCAGTCTATCTATCCATGAACGATGTATATTTCTCCAATTATTTAAATCTGTTTTATTTGTGTACAAAGTTTTTTATGGCTTTGTTCATATAGATACTGGGTTTGTTTTGGTAGATATATTTCCAGGTATTTTATATTGTATTTTATATTGGGGTATCTCTAGCTATCTCTTCCTGCAGGGTCCTATTGGTGATATATAGGAATTCTGAGGATTTATGTGAGTTTACTTTATCTCCTGCTACTTTGCTGTAATTATTAATTATTTCAGTTAACTCTTTAGTTGAGTCTTTAGGACTTTCCAAGCATATCATCATATCAGCTGCAAAAAAGAGATAATTTTATTACCTCATTCCCTATTCTGATTCCTTCAGTTTCTTTTTCTTCTCATTGCTATTGCTACAATTTCTAAATACAATATTTGAATATCAGTGACAGTGGGTATCTTTGTTTTACATGTGACATTGCTGGGGAAGGTTGTAGCCTATCCCCATTACAAATAATGCTTGCTGATGGTTTTAGGTACATGTTTCTTGTCAATTTAAGGAAAAATTCTGTTGTCTTTTAAAGCCTTATATAGCTTTGTTCCTTCCTACATTTCAATCTTCTTACACTACTCCCCTCCATGTATTTTGCAACCAGGTGACACTGGTCTCCTTGATATTCCTCACATGTGATTCTCCATTTCCTGACTAAACCTTTTCACTGTCTGTCCCCCCTCATGCCTGGAACTCTCTCCTTCCTCATCTCCACCTTCTGGCTTTCTTAGATTCCTTCAAATCTCAGCTAAAGTCTCATCATCTGCAATAAGCGTTTCCCAGCCCTCTTTAATCTTAGTGGCATCTAGCTGAGATTTATCTCCAGTTTATATCTTAGTATGTTTTCACCCCCATCAAAATGTGGGCTTCTTGAGATTGGGGACTAGTTGTTTTTTCTTTCTTTTTATCTCCAGCCCTACACAGTGCTTAGGACATAATAGGTGTTCAATAAATGCTTGTTGCTTGCTTGTTTAATAGGGAAGTAACACAATCTGACCTGTGCTTTAAGAAGATTGTCCTTGGAGTGGTGAGCCAGGTGGTTTGGGACAGATAGAGATTAGAATCTAGGTGAGCAGTTAAGATGAGGGAGCAGGAGATGGCCTCTGTGTTCCCTTCCAGCTCTAAATCTTTGACCCTGTTGTAGTAGTCCAAGTGAATGGAAAGAATGGATTTAACACAACAATAAAAATTGCAGTTACTCTCATTTATGTAACTTAGTGGACAAGGAAATGGCAAACCACTCCATTATCTTTGCCAAGAAAACCCCATGGACAGTAGTCCACAGGGTCATGATGAGTCAGACATGACTGAATGACTAAACATCAACAATAAATGTAGTTTAAAGGTTTACTAATACAGTGTTAGGGGGCAGCTAGGTGGCACAGTGGATAAAGCACTGGCCTTTGATTCAGGAGGATGTGAGTTCAAATCCAGCCTCAGACACTTGACATTTAACTAGCAGTGTGATCCTGGTCAAATCACTTAACCCTCATTGCCCTGCAAAAACAAGCAAACAAACAAAATCTACAAATACAGTGTTAATACTGATATTGGATCATGTCCAAGTACCATTCTACTTAGGTTCATTATCAGAAGGTGAATTCTTTAGCCAAGGCAATTTTTAAAGACAGTTAACCAAGTTAATCGCATGGAACGTCCTTGAAATATTCAAATAAAGTTTGCAAAGCATCGTCTTAACAATACCCACAGAGGTAAACAGTGCAACTATTATTTTCCTTTTACAGTTGAAGAAACTGAGGCTCAGAAAGGTGTAAAGTAACTTTCCAATGGTCATATCTAATAATGTCAGAGCTTAATTTGCAAGCCAGGCTGAATTATCAATCAGGTTTCTGATCTACTATTCTTACTTCCTATTGGTTTCCTGATGGTGGCTGTGGAAATGAAAAGAAGGGTATGGATGTGAAAGAGGTTTTGGAGGTATAATTGTCAGAATTTAGGGGTAATTACTGGCTATCCATAAGTCAAATGACTCTGAGGTTTGAAGCCAGGGTACTTAGGAAAAGATTGGTATCATAACAAATAGTAAAGTCAGCAAAGGAGCAGGGAGAGAAGACATGAGTTTGGTTTTGTCTGTGTTGGGTTTAGAGTTCTGGTTGTTATACACAAATGAAGCTAGCTATTGGCAATTGGAAATATGGTCCTGGATCTGAGGCAGTAGGCTGGGTCTACTGTTATTGGAATACAGTTATTGGAACTACATAGAAGGGTTAGTTGAAGCCATGGGAATAGATGAGATTTCAATTTTAATTGAGAGTGATCTGGTGAAACTTCAAACTTTAACATCGATTTTTTTTTTTAAGTGAGGCAATTGGGGTTAAGTGACTTGCCCAGGGTCACACAGCTAGTAAGTGTTAAGTGTCTCAGGCTGGATTTGAACTCAGGTACTCCTGAATCCAGGGCCGGTGCTCTATCCACTGTGCCACCTAGCTGCCCCGAAACTTCAAACTTTAAAAGTAATAGGAGGGGGGGCAGCTAGATGGCGCAGTGGATAAGGCACTGGCTCTGGATTCAGGAGTACCTGAGTTCAAATCTGGCCTCCGACACTTAACACTTACTAGCTGTGTGACCCTGGGCAAGTCACTTAACCCCAACTGCCTCACCAAAAAAAAAAAAAGTAATAGGAGGAAGGGGGCAGCTAGGTAGCACAGTGGATAAAGCACGGGCCCTGGAGTCAGGAGGACCTGAGTTCAAATCCAGCCTCAGACACTTGACACTTACTAGCTGTGTGACCCTGGGCAAGTCACTTAACCCTCATTGCCCTGCCAAAAAAAAGTAACAGGAGGAAAGATCCAGTTTCTAGTGTGTTTAATAGTTTATACTATTGCAACAGCCTTATTGTGTCTCTCCCTGCCTCAAGTCTCTCCTCATTCCAATCTATTCTCTATTCAGTCAAAAGTAATTTTTCTAAAACAAGGATCCAACCATGTCAACCCCTACTCAGTAAACTCTATTGGCTCCTTATTGCTTCTAGGATTAAATATAAAATCCTGTTTGATGTTCAAATCCCTTTATGACCTAGCCCTCTCCTACCTTAAATTTTTTTTTAATTTGATGTTTTCTGTTTCTATCACTATGGTATCCCAAGTATCCCTTCTTTCCCTTCCTGAGAGCCATCCCATATGATAAACAGTATTTTTTCTAGAAAGGAAAAAAATGTCCACACAACTAATCAGTACCGGAAAAATGTGCAGTGTGTGACAGCTGTGGACCCCTTACTTCCACAAAGGGGAAGGTTGGGAGTGTCTTCTCATATCTCCATGTGAGTCCCATGTGATCTTTATAATTTTGTTACATGTTAAATTTTTTGATGTGTTGTTGCTCTTTCCATTTACATTATTGTAGTTACCTATGTATTTTGTTTTCTTGGCTCTTCTTTTTGTATAAGTTATACAGATCTTTCCATGCTTCTCTGTCATCGTCACAGATAATTTTTTACATCACAAACCATTTAAAATCATTTTAGTAGTATTCCATTACATTCATATATTAGAATTTGTTTGACTATTCCCCAATTCATGGGCATCTACTTTGTTTCTGATTCTTAGTTATTGCAAAAAGTGTTTCTATGAATATTTTGGAGTAGCTAGGGACTTTTTCCTAATTGATGGCTTCCTTTAGGTGTAAGCCCAGTAATGGGCTTTCTGGTTCGGTTAGTATGGACTGTTTGGTCACTTTATTTGTGTAATTCCAAATTATTTTCCAAAATGGTTGTGCCATTTCATAGCTCCACCAACAATCGAAGTCTTTTGGTTCTAAAACCAACATTCTCTATTGTACTATTTTAATCTTAACCTATAACTTCCAGAAACACTTGACTTCTGACACACGGCTGGTCCCATAGACATAGAGCAATAGATGACAGATGGACAATTATGCTCCACTGGTACCCACAGAATTTCAAGAGAAACAGAGAAAAGTGTTTAGCAAACTGGGTGGGCCCCTTGAGGAGAACTGGCAGAAGGACATGGTTAAGAAGGTTTAAATGGCTGTGATCTGGAGGGCTGGAGGGAATACTAGTATCAACAGTACCAAAGATCCATCAACACATCTGCAATTGGTATATATACCATAGTCATACATCTTAGACCTAATGCTGGCCAGCAAGTCACAAAGGTATGTGGATGGAGTAATCTAATACAGATCTAATGCTACCACCTACTTATGATGAACTAATAATTTCATCTTCATATCTCATGTTAAAAACAACAACGACAAAATCCTGTGTGAATTTTGTCTCCAATGTACAGACTGCTTCCAAGGTTTGGATGGTATATGAAAAAAAAAAAACCTTGTGATTTTTTTTTTTTTTTTTTGCTGGGCAATTGGGGTTAAGTGACTTGTCCAGGATCACACAACTAGTAAGTGTTAAGTGTCTGAGGCCAGATTTGAACTCAGGTTCTCCTGAATCCAGGTCCAGTGCTCTATCCACTGCACCACCTAGCTGCCCCTGAAAAAAACCCTTGTAAAATATATGTATCCTTTTCCCAACTTCTCTAAAAGTTAAAGATAACTTCACTAGTTCACTAGTATAAGATTTTCCATACTTGCCTCGAAGACTGAAATAACAAATTTATTAAGCACCTACAATTTCCCAGGCATTGTGCTAAGTAGAAGTTGAGATTTTTTTTGAGACTTAAGGGAAGGCAGTAGGCTAAATTGAGGAGGAAGAGTACTTTAGACATGGGAGAAACCCAGAGAAAATGACCAGAGCAGAGAAATGGAGTCTTATTCACTGAACTATGAGGACAGTATCACTGGATTGAAGTGTGAGTGTGAGGGAGTAAGGTATAAGGTTTGAAAAGTAGGAGGGGTACATCCCACAAATTGGCCAAATTGACAAAAACAAAACAAAACAATAATTAATGTTGGCATGAATATGGGGATGATAACAATAGCATTTCTTACCCAGACTTGTTAGGATTAAGTGGGATAACATGTAAAATACTTTGCAAACCTTAAAGGTCTATATAAATGCTAGCTGTTATCTATTTCTAAAGTATCCATAGGATGATTTTAATTATCCCTCGGTAGGACACATGAAAGAGTTTGCTTTTTAAAAATGTTTTACTTATAATTTTAAAAGAATGAGTAGATCCTTTAAATCAAGGGGTTGAAGCAGATTTTTTTTTTTTTACGTTTTAGTGCAGTTTTAAAGTTGTATATCCAATTCCTTTTGGGGGGGGGGCAGGGCAAGGAGAGTTAAGTGACTTGCCCATGGTCACATAGCTAGTAAGTGTCAAGTGTTTGAGGTCCGATTTGAACTCAGGTCCTCCTGAATCCAGGGCCAGTGCTTTATCCACCGCTCCACCTAGCTGCCCTGAAGCACAATTTTTGAAGGGCTCAAACACTATTTTAAAAACGTGTACATGTTTTTAAAATAGTTACATATATATACACACACACATACATATATAGTCACACACACATACGTGTGTGTGTGTGTGTGTGTGTGTATCCCTTTCTGTTAAGAATAGTGACCATAATTAAGCACAGAATAGTATTGGGAGACAATTGAGAACTGGCTTCAGTGTCAAGAAGACCTAGATTAAAATCCAGTCTCAGACCCTGGCAAGGCACTTAACTCCCAGATACTTCAAGCAGCTCCTGAACTACACAGACAGAGGAAGTTCCTTACAAGGATTTTCAAATTCCTATGCAGTCATAGGTCTGATTTTTTTTTTAAGTATTTATAGTAGTTTGCAATAAAACAGAAAAATACAATTAAATTTTAAAAGATTTTCTTTTTTTGTGTGTTTTAAAAATAATTTTCTTTGTTTCTTAGTTCATCAGCAAATATAAGTATTTCAACAAATTGAAAGTATACAACAAATTGAAAAAAGAAGACCAAATATGAAACCATTAATCTTTATTATGTATAGTTTTTTTTTTTAAGTACAGAGTAGATTTAACAGTATAGTACCAACACTGGCCTATTTACTTGTCCTTTTTTGAACTTTTCTTCCCCTTATATAAAATTTTTCATGTTTCATTAACATACCTTTTTTGTATCACTGTCAATTTTTCCTCCACTCTCAACCTTCTCACAAAAAATGAAAGCCCTCTTTTGTAACAAAAAGTAAAATTCATACTTTGGTCATGTCTGAAAATGTATTTTTCATTCTGTACTTCTGGTTCATCATCATACTGCCAAGAGGTAAGGAAGCATTCATTCTTCATTAGTCTTCTGGAGTCTGGAGTCATGATTAGTCATTGTTTTCAATGGTTTTAGAGTTCACATCTTTCAAAGTTATTTTCCCTTTCCATTACTGAAGTCATTATATAAATTGTCCTAGTTCTATTCACTTTATAGCAGTTCATAAAAATTTTCTTAGGTTTCTCTGAATCAGTCATATTTATCATTTTTAGAGTGTATAATATTCTAATATATCCACATACTTTAATTTGTTCACTCATTCCCCACTTAATGGGTACCTTATTTTGTTTCCAGTTTTTTCTTACAAGAAGTGCTATTATGAATATTTGTATACATAGGTTATTTTTCTCACTTTGAGGATATATGCCTAGCAATTGTGTTTCTGGGTTATAGGATATGCACAGTTTAGTAACGTTTTGGATATAGTTCCGTATTGCTTTCCAGAATGATTGTCTTAGTGTTGTTGTTTTTTCAAGGGACTAGTCCGGTTAATTAAACTCTCTATCCAGCCTGTTCTTCATTCAAAAAATAGGGGCAATAATACTTGCACTGTCAATATAAAAGGCTGATTGTGGAGAAAGCATTTTGTAAACATTTAAGAACTATAGGAATTTATACTATTAGTAGTTAATAAACATTTACTTAAAACTTCAAAAGATCTGTGATTTCATTGTTATGTTTACTTCCTCTACCGCTGTTAATTTACGCCCACTCAATCCTTCTGTAGGCAGTTTCATTAGTTGTTTTGAGGACTGCAGAGGACTTTCTCCTCCCCCCCCCCCCATCATCAATTGCTGGTTAGCCTTTTAACTCAAGAGTTAGATGGGACTTCAGAGATCATCTATTCCAGTACACTAAAAAGGATTATCTCTAAGACATTCTCAAGGAATGTTCTTCCAGCGCCTCATGAGATAATATTTGTAAAATACTTAGCATAGTACTTTGGCACGTTGTAGGTGCTTAATGTTGGCCCCTTCCTCTTCTTCCCTTCAGTGAAGTTCCTCATTTATACACGGATTGACTATTTCCTGAAGCTGCACCTTTCACTTTTGGCTACATCTATTGTCAGACTTAGATTGGAGCTAGTTTTTGGATAGTCCTGAATGTCAGGGTGAAGAGTTTATACTTTATTCAATAGGCAATAGGAAATTACCAAAAGTTTTTGAGTAGAGGAATGGTGTGTTCAGAAGAATGGTTTTACACTGAGGGTAGCAGTATAAAGAATGGATTGAGAGGGAATAGACTAGAAGCAGGAAGACCAGATGGGAAACTAATAACCTAGGAGAGAAGAAATGAGATCCTGAAATAAGAGTGATTGTAGGAGGAGTTGAATTACTAGTTTTATTCTCTGTAGCCCCAGAAAGACCATAGGTGAAAATTGGAGGCAAATTTTAGGTCATTATAAAGAAAAACTATAAATCTTAAGAGTTGTCCAAAAATGGTATGGGCTACTTCATAAGCTAGTGATTTACTCCTCACTAAAGATGTTCACACAGAGATTGGATAACTGATTTAAAGCAAAGCTTCTTAAACTCCGGGTCATGACCCTATATGGATAACTGAATGTGGGGGTGTGAAAAATTTGGCAGTAAATATTTGATTTGCATACCTATTTTATATACCTACATACCTGGGTTGCATAAAAATTTCTTGGGCAAAAAGGGCTTGTGAGTGGAAAAAGATAGAGCACTCTATGCATTTGCCAGGTGGCTTAACTAGATAACTTATGAGGTATCTTCTAATTCTGAGATCCTGGAATTCTAAGGAAAGATTTTAAGTATTAAATGCATACAGCTTTCTATTTTTTTTAAACTTGAGAATTTACCAGTGTAAACCATGATGTAGTACTTTTATACATGAGCTATCTCATTTAAACCTCATGTAATTATCATGATGTAGGCCAGCACCTGTTATCTCCAAGGTCACTCAAATAGAATATGGCACATTGTAGCCCTTTGACTCCTGGTTCAGTGCTCTTTTCTCTGCACTAGGCTACTTTTCATGTTGAATGGAGGCAATTTAACAAATTTGGAAAGTACCTTAGGGGAGGCCATCAGTATATGCTGTAACTGAACAGTAATCTCTGCTTGTCTTTGTCTATAGAGGTAACCTGAAATTTTTCCTTGACATAACCAGAAATAACCTATATAGCAAGATCTTGTTTCTGTTGTATTGATATGGAAATTTCCTGGCTGCCTGTTCAGTAACATTATTTTATTTTGCAATAAACAATCATAAATGTTTTATCTTTTAGGGAAGAAGAAAATACTGTCTTTGGAGAAGACTTGGGCTTAAATACCAGCTTTGCCCTTTAATTCATTTATCCTTGAGTAAGTTACATCATCTTTCTGTACCTCTTTTACTTATTTTCCACTACCTCTGCTTTTCTTATCTCTCCACACTACCTGATTCCTTATTTCCATCCCCTTTACCCCCATCCCCAAAGTCTGAATCAGATACTACAGGCAACAAACTTGCTTTAATTTAAAATTTTTTCCCTTTTTCCCACTCCTTCCATCTTCTGGCTCTCTCTGAGACCTGACATGTTCCTGATGACAAGCCTCCCTAACAACCATTTCCAGTACTGGCTTCACTTTCACTCATTCCCCTTAACTCACCGGTTAGGTTGGGGGATTTAGAATACTCCTTGTTCCCCATTGCCACTTTGAGATTTTCCCTCTACCACCATCACTCAGTGAACTCTCCTCTTTTTAAATTCATGGAATCCACATCTGCCACACAATCAAAATTCTGGTAACTATTGTCTACAGACCTTCAGAACACTTCTCATACTTTCCCACTGAATTCAGTATCTGACTCACAGTCTTTTTTCCCCAAACTCCAGCCCTCATACTCAAATACCCTAACCTCCCAGATCCTCAAATTATTCATATCCCCTGATTCTACTTTTCCATCCCACCTTATCTCTACACAAAGATCATCATACCTTTGATGTTGCTATCACCTCACAAATGCACCACCTACGTGTTCATGAACCCAGAAATTCTCTTTTTTGATCACAGTCTATTGGCTTTCCTCCCCTTCCTCTGCCTTCTAATACCAAACTCTACCCTTTGTCCACACACTGTGGACAATCCCCCTACCCCTCAATTTTCTCTCAGACCATCTCCCCTAAACTAGCCACACTATACTTTGCTCGTCTTGACTTCTCGGTGAACCAGTTCAACTCTACCTTTTCCCCTTCCTTGAGTACCTGGCTCCCTTATCATATTGTCAGTTGTGTCCTGCCAAGTTTCAGCCTTGTATAACTCTCTCTACCTGCTGCCTTCATTCTATACACGTGCTCCTGACTGAAGGTAGAGAAACTCATACAACTTTTCTGACTGTGTCCACTACACATTTATGTTACATAGCCTCAACTGGACTGCAGCTAAACACTTGTTTTTACAACTCCCTAATTAAATCATTATTGCTCAACAGAGTGATTCTTCTAAAATTTATCATTCTTCCTCAAACTTTTCATGAGTCCCTTTTGACCCACTTTCTCAGATGAGAAACTTGCCTTATTTCTTACAGAAAAAATTGAGCCCATTTCCTGAGAGTTTCCTCTTTTCCTTTCCTTTCACCCTGATGCTTTCTGCTACTGTTTCACATGAAGAGGTGGCCCTTTTCCTTGCCAAGGCAAACCTCTCCATGTACAAGTAACACATTTTATCGTGTCCTCTCCAACAGATTGCCTCCCCTTATCATTCCCACTATCTCTGATCTCTTCCTGTGTACTGGCTTCTTCCTTACTGCCTACAAAAACACTTGTCTCCCCTCCTCAAACCTTTGCTTGATCCTTCTTTCCTTTCTAACTATCGTCAAATATCTCTTCTGCCTTTTGTGGCTAAACTTGATAAGGCTCTTTCTATGATAGGTGCCTCCGGTTTCTCTCTTCTTACTCTCTTCTTCATTCTACAGTTGGGCTTCAGAACTTACCATTCAGCCAAAGCTCCCTCAAAACTTACCAGTGTTTTCTTAATTGTCAAATCTAATGGCCTTTTCTCAGTCCTCACCCTTTTTGACCTTTATATAACCTTTGACACTATTGAATATCTTCTCCATACTTTCTAGGTTTTCAGGGCACTAATCACTTATAGTTCTCTTCCTATCTGTTTGACTATCCCCTTCTTAGTCTCCTTTACTGGGTCTTTATCTTGGTCATGCCTGCTAAACATGAGTTTTCTACTCTAGCCTAGGTCTTCTTTTCTTTTCCCTCTACTATTTCATGTGCACTGCATGCAAGATGAGTGCATTCCTAAAGACCTACTCTATGGCAAGTTAGCCCCCAGGCCAAAGACCTGCTGGACACCCCCAGCTTCGCTACAGAGATGTATGCATGCCAGACTTGAGGGCTCTGGTAATAGACACCCGGCAGCTGGGAGGAGATGGCCAAGGACTGCACCCGATCAAGTTCAGTACTCAGGAGCAGCTTGCTCGCAGCTGAGATGGGCCTTCAAGCTCGGGAGGAAGAAAAATGAATGAGACGAGGAACCGATGGGCAACAGAGAGTGCAGTTTTCTGATGTCCTCATTGCAGCAGGAGCTGCGGCTCCCGTATTGGACTGCACAGCCACACTGTGGCCTGTGGCTCTTCAAGGTGCAGATCCATGGTCGTCCGCGACTGGTGGAAGCCTACTACTATTTCACTTGATGATTTCATCAGCTCCCATGGATCCAGTTATTATCTTTATGCTGATGATTCACAGATCTGCTTATCCATCCCTAACCTATCTGCTGACATCCATGCATCCATGCATCTATAATTGCCTGTTAGGCATCTTGAACTGGATGTTCCATAGACATCTTAAACTCAGTTATGTCCCAAACTGAACCCAAACGCTTTCCCCTTCCAAACTTCTCCGTTACTGTTAATGGCACTACCATCCTCCCACTTCCTCAGGCTCACAATCTAGTTGTCATCCTTGACTTCTCACTATCTCTCACCCTTTATATTCAGTCTGTTGCCTCTTGTTTTCACCATTTTAACATCTCTGAGACATATTCCTGGCCTTTTATATAATGATCCTCATCTCCTCAAGCAATAGCCAGCTGGTTGGTCTGCCTGCCACAAGTATCTTCCCACTCTAGTCCATGCTCCATTCACCCTTCAAAGTGATTTTCTTAAAGCATGTGTCTAATCATGTCATTCCCTTACTCAGTAAACTCCACTAGTTCCTTATCAACTCAGCCAAACTGGGATGCACTCTGTACTCATCTTTGCTTCATAGGATCCCTCTCTTTCTTTGAGATGTAGCCCAGGGACCACCTTCTTCATGATACCTTTCTTGATTCCCCCACTATTAGTGACCTCCCTCTCAAACTGCCTTTTATTTAAATTCTTGTTGTTAAGTTGTTTAGTTGTGTCTGACTTTTTCTGACTTTCTGACGATATGTATATTGTCCATGGCAAAGATACTGGAGTGGTTTGCTATTTTCTTCTCCAGTTTTAAAGCAAACAGACTGTTAAGTGAGTTACCCAGGGTTACACAGCTAGTAAATGTCTTAAGTTTGGATTTTAAACTCAGGTCTTCATGACCCAGTGTTCTGTCCACTGAGCTACCTACCTGCCTCGCACTTCGTAGGCTCCAATAATTCTTTTTATTTATTGTAGTTTTGTTATAATTTCACCTTTGTTTTCTATTTTGGCAATTTGATTTTCTGCCTTTTTAAAAATTAGATTGGTTGATGCTTCATCAGTCTCTTCAAAGACCTAGCTTTTAGTTTTACTTTCATTTTCTATAGTTTGGGGTTTCTAATTTCTCTGTTGCTTCAGTAGTTTTTACTGTATCTTTTGTGCTTTTGTTAGGTTTATTTGTTAACTTTCAGGTTTTTTCTCTTAAAAAAAATATTTCATTCATTAACTCCCCTCTATTGTATATTTTTAGAGAATGTATTTTTTCCCCCTGAGGACTACTTCAGTTGAAATTTTGATGTTTTATTTTTATATAATTATTGTTTCTATGATTTGTTCTTTGATCCCTTGTTTAAGATTTCTGTCAGGTCTCCATTTGGGTCTGTGTCTTTTGTTTCTGCTTCCTTGCTTCATTACTATTTTTACTATAAAGCATAAGTTTACTATTTTTGTCATTTTTATATTTACAATAACCACTGTGATTTAATGCATGGTCAGTTTTTGTAAAAGTTCTGTGTTTAGCAAAGAAATATGTATGTTTTCTCGTAGACTTATTTCTAAGACACTATAAGTCTTTTTAGCTTTAGTTTCTCCATTAGTTTGTTCAGTTCTCTTTTTTTCCTTTTGTTTATCTTTCTGTTAGATTTGTCCAATACTGAGATTGGGACATTAAAATCTCCTTTAGAAGTAGGGACTTCTTGTAATACAGTAAATTTTTATATTCTGAATTCAGATGCTAGTAGCATATAAATGTAATATTGATATTAGTTTGTTGTCTCTGTTTCTTTTCAGCGTAATATAGTTTCCTTGCAAATGTTTGGGTTTTTTTGTTTTTAATTTATCTAACAGGATAATGACAACTCTGACTTTTTTGGATTCAACTGACACATAGTAATTTTTTTTCCTATCCCCTCTTTTTTATTCTATGTATATCTTTGTTTTAAATGTATTTCTTGTAAGCAACATGTGGGATTTTGCTTTCTTATGATTTTTTCGCTCTTTTTCATTTTATTGAATTGTTTAATCCATTCACATTTAAAGTCATGAGAATTAATTTTATATTTTTCTCCATTTGTTTTTTCTTTTCTTTTTTTTTTTTTGTGAGGCAATTGGGGTTAAGTGACTTGCCCAGGGTCACACAGCCAGTAAGTGTTAAGTGTCTGAAGCCGGATTTGAACTCAGGTCCTCCTCACTCCAGGGCCGGTGCTCTATCTTACTCTCCATTTGTTTTTAACATTATTTTCCCCCTGTTAAAGGGCTAAAATTCTATCTAAACTGTCTAAAATATCTAATGAGTGGTTGCCAACAAATTATAAGCTTTAGCAAGAGTTAGACTTTTAAGCATTTATTAAGGAGAATAAGAATTTGGTGAAGAGAAAGAGAAAGGCCTAGATTCATCCATCTATTAAAGGGAGAGCACATTTCTCGTTCCCTTCTCCACCAGAGTCCTCAGGAAAAAAGCCCCAGTCAGAGCACCAGGCTCCTCCCTTCTTCCTCCCACAAGCAGACATCACTTCCTGATGCCAAAGAAAAGACTCCTGGTCTTGCCCTCAAAGACCTTCACTTCATGGTGGAGCTTTTCTACAGTGAGTCTCCAGCAAGTGGTGTCATTCCAATCGTTACACCCCCAAATTAGAACTCTCCCCGCTTCCCTTGTAGAGATGGTCAATTGTTTCTTCAATTAATTTTGCTTAATCTGCTAGCTCTAGTCCCACCAATTTTCTCCCCTTTACTCTTAGGCCCCTCTATTTCTTGTATGTCACCTTTCCCTCAAGTTTTAGAATTTCATTTACCTTATTCTTTTTCTTTGTTTTCTCTGGTTATCTAATTCTCCTCCTTTTTTTTTTTCTAAAGTAGTCAAGTAAAATGTCCCTCCACTTTATCTTTTTAGTTTTTTATTTCAGTTTCTATACTTTTTCAAAATAGCTTTCTTTCCTTCATCTTTTCATCATTTATCTTTCCTTTCTGTCTGTTCTGGACTTTTAAAGTCTCTATTCCTCATGAATTAAAGCTTCTAGGCTACCCATTTTCCCTTCTAAACAATTTCTGTGTTAGTTCTTTGTAGGTCTTACTCCCTAGCTTCCTTTTTCTTTTGTGCTTTAATTTTAGAAATATCAGTCCTTGCAGGTGATAGAATAGAAATAATTCCTCATGGTAGGCATTTTCATACTTCCCTGATAGTGTAGTTCATTACTACCCTTTTCCTTCCCCATGATCATTTTTCCTCATTTGCCATGAAATCTGAGTCCATTTCTTCCTGCTTTTTCTTGGTATCACTTGCAGGTATCACTTCCTTCCAGGAAAAGAAGGAAACAAGTACTTATAAAGTACCTACTTCATTTCAGGTACTCTGCTAAGCAGCTGACATTTATGTAGTGCTTACTGTATGCCAGGCACTGTGCTCAGTGCTTTACAATTATTATCTCATTTGATCCTTACAACAATCCTTGGAGGTAGGGACTGTTAGTATCCCTGTTTTACAGATGAGGAAACTGAAGCAAACAGAAGTTAACAGAAGTTAAGTGACTTGTCCAGGGTCACACAGCTCGTAAGTTTCTGAAAAAAGATTTGAACTCAGGTCTTCCTATCTCTAATCCTAGCACTAAACATTTTGCTACCTAGGAGCTTTTATCCCCTTCTCCTAAGGTAACCTAGGTGACTTCTCTAAGTACCATATCCCTTCAAATTTTATCAGTTGTAAGGTCCTCATCCTATGATGTCTCCAATGTCTTAGTTCAGTCTTCAGCTACATTTAGGAAAATCCCTTGTAAAATATCTCTCTCCCACCATGGAAGTGTCTTTCAGTGGTATATCTTCCCAACACTGAAATGTGATTTCCCACTTACTTTTCCCTTGTTTCAACCCTTCTTTTTGGCTCCTCAACCATTCTCTTTTGTAGGCTCTCTTCTAGCTGAAGTTATTTTCCCTCAATTGTTAACCTTTGATTTAATTTAGGTACTCTCTTCTGACTTGCCCCCTCTTCCTTTTTATGTACTTGCCTATTCTGCAACGTAGTCCCACAGAAAACACTTTTTACTCATATGTGGGGTATTTAGTCCTTGAGGTTTAGTTTCAGGCTTGTTCCACAGCCGGCACTATTTGACTTTCACTTTCACCCTCATCTCCTTTGTGTACTCTTAGAAAGAAACCTCTGGTTTCTGTCTTGTTATATTGTAGCTGTTATTATAACTACAGAGATATCTTTCTCTTTTTAGCTACCCCCTCTTTTTTTTTTTTTTTTTTTGGTCTGGAATGGTTCATTTTATTACCTATGCCTTCTTTTGTGGCTATATTTGTCTGTCTTGTATTTTTGTTGTCTGAAGTGTTCTAAAGCAAATAGTCTGCTCAGATCCAGCTTTACTGAAATTTTTTATAAATGGACTGTCTTTTTCATTATTGGTTAAGTCTGCAGGATATGTCACCTTGGGCTGCATCTTGCTCTTTGGAACACATATTCCCTTTTATTTTGCAGTTTCTGGTGAGTGCCAAATCAGCTTGTGTTACTCAGATTTTTTTTACTTTATCTTTGAAGGTCTTTGTCTTGGTCATTTGCAGAATATGTTGTTTGTTACTGAAATTGTTAAATTTAACAATTCTGTGTTTTGGAGTATGCAGTAAAAGAGTTTTTTCCTCTGTCTTGGAGTTTGCAGGATAAGTTTTTTCCTGGAGGCTTGTTTGTAGATCTTTCAGTTGGTAAGTTCAGAGGTTCTGGACAGTTTTCTGGTATTGTTTCTTGCATTATGGTATTCAGATTTTTTAAACTTGTTTTCTTCTGGGAGACTATAAATCCATTAAGTTGACTTTTCATGTTGTCTTTGACATCAATTTAGTTTTGCTTGTTTAGATATCATATTTTCTTTTAACATGTTAAATAGAAGGAGGATACCATTTTTCTGTTGATGGTCACTAACGGAAAAAATATCAATCAGGGATATACAATAATAAAAACTATTCATTGAATTTCTACCTCCTTAGGTTTCTTTTATACCTTAGAGAGCTAGAATTGCCATATCTCTTGCATATGATTCCTGATTTGGAGAGATAAGAGAGGGTTTAAGAGATCAGAGAAAGTTTCTAGTCCTCCACCTTGTTAATCTGGTTTACCTGGAAATCTATTCCTTGTTTTTTTGTTTGTTTGTTTTTAATATGGAAATGCTTCACAAGATAGGTCCCTTTATACTTGATGGTTCTTATTTTTAAGCTTTTATATTTGTTTTGAAATTGCTGCCTTTCTTTTCCTATAACATTTACTATCTTTTTCATGTAAAGGAGAAACATTTTAAAGCTTGCTTGGTTAGAAAAAGTGACCATAAAAACATTTAGCTTATGGTAGCTTTTATTTTAAAAATTAAATTTTTTATACTTAAACATCTCCCCACATTAGCATTTTCATATACCAACACATAGCACAAAAAGATTTGCATATGAAATTGTATACTTTATGCTACTTTCTTTTTTAAAAAGAGTATAGTAAATTTGACATGTTGCTTTTAAAACTATCCCACTTGTTCGTAGTTCTGAATTTCCTTCTATTCTCTTCTGAACATTTAAAAGAAAATGAAGGTCTTATTTTGGTATCTTTATTGCTCACTTCACCTCTCTTCCAATCCCCTAATTTAAAAAAAAAGTAGAAAAACCCCGTGTACAAGTAAGCATAGTTTAAAGGGGAAAAAAATCTGTACAGGGGCCCTGTCCAAAAATGTTTATGTATTTCTTCATCTAAATATCATCAGCTTTCTGTTAAGAAGTAACATTTTATCATAGGTCCTATGGAAATGTGATTTATCATTTAATCAGCTCAGTCTGTCAAAGATATTTTTCTTTATTGTTCTTTTTTTGTGTGTTCTTTTAAAAAAACTTTCTCTCTTGTTTCTGTTTACTTCACTGTATCAATTTATACATTTCAGGATTCTCTCTCTCTCTCTTTTTTTTTTTTTTGCGGGGCAATGGGGGTTAAGTGACTTGCCCAGGGTTATATTAGCTAGTAAGTGTCAAGTGTCTGAGACTGGATTTGACTCAGGTCTTCCTGAATCCAGGGCCAGTGCTCTATCTACTGTGCCACCTAGCTACACCCTCTGACATTCTATTTTGTAATTTCTTATGCCTCAATAATATTCCATTACATTTGTATATGATAGTTTGTGTATCCATTCCCCAAATGATGGGAACTCTATTAGTTTCTAGTAGTTTGCTTTTCCTTTTAATCTGTCCTTCAGGGTCAAGATTTTTTTTTTTTTGCTACTATTAACGCCACCATCTATTTCTACTAGTTTCTCTGTTGAGGTAATGTATTTATACACCACACTGGGTGTGTGGTAAGAATGAGGTTCATTAGGGCAGCTAGGTGGCGCAGTGGATAAAGCATCAGCCCTGGATTCAGGAGTACCTGAATTCAAATCCGACCTCAGACACTTGAGAAAGAAGGGGATGGAGCTTGTTTCTCATAATTGGGGTATATGAGAAGAGTATTCATGGAACAAAGAACTAAGGGAGGGAGAATTCAATGAACCTCATTTTTTTTACTCTCCTTTTTCTTTACTTCAAAACAAAACCAACCATCTGATCAAAATCTATCCACACTTGGGTCTTCTGTTTTTCTTATCTCTGTTCCCTTTGAAGACATAAAGTTGTTAAGGCACTAAAGTTGTCATGGGACATTTTCTTCTTTCCATGTTAGAATGTTAGCATTCTGTGTTGTATAGCCTCTTCCAATTGCTCAAATATATTTACATCTCTAGGATTTTGATGATTCTTTTGTTTACATTTCAGAATTCCTATGTAATTCTAGTCTTTTCATCAGAAATGCTTGAAAAAGAAACTTTTCTATCTATTAAAGGTCCAGTTTTTCCCCAGTAGGATGATATTCAGCTTTGCAGCTCTCAGCCTTCATCTTTTTACTTTTGGAATATTGCATTCTAGGATCTCTTGGTTATGATAGAAGCTACCAGGTCTTGTTTGATTCACACCACAATTTCTTGGTACTTAAATTCTGTGTTTGTAGCACTTTTTCTTTGACATGGGGAAGAATCCAGAAGGATTTGGGGGGGGGGGCGGGTAATGGGGGGTTACGTGACTTGCCCAGGGTCACACAGCTAGTAAGTTTCAAGTGTCTGAAGCCGGATTTGAACTCAGGTATTCCTGAATCCAGGACCAGTGCTTTATCCACTGCACCTCCTAGCTGCCCCAGGGAATTCTGGATTTTGACTGAAATTTCTATGACTTATCTTTTGCATGTTTCTTTCAAGAAGTGATTGATGGTTTCTTTCCATTGTCATTTTGCCCTCAGGTTCTAACAGACTGTTTTCACTTTTGATTTCTTGAAATATGGGTTATAGGCTCTATTATTGTGATTTTCAGGTAGTCCAACCAACTAGCTCTTTTCGACTTGTTTTCCAAGTCACTTGCTTTTTTTTTTTCTTTCCTCTATCAGATGCCTTGCAGTTTCTCCCTTTTTTTCCTATTGTTATTCCTTTTGGTTGGATTTTGGGTTATCTGTGATAATTACTTGGTTTTCTTCTCTTTCCAGCCTTGGTTGGGGGAATTGGGGCTTTATGCCAGGGCCAACCTCCACCTCCTGATATGTTTCTGAATAGAGTGATTGACCCCTACTTGATTTCAGTCTGGGTCACCTTGTGCCAACTTCCACCTCCTAGGGTTGAGACCCCCTAGATCTTTCAGGTTTAAAGTACTGCATTTTTAGTTCCTTCTATGACATCTCAGAACAGTGTTAGGGAATTTGGAGCCTCTGATCTTGGGCTGTCTTGGACTAGTTGTTGCTGCTATTGGTAGCTTCCATTTTCCATACTCTGTGGATTTCTGATCATGAAGGGGCTTTCTTTGGGAAGTTCCCTTTGTCTCTGAGAGCCTTTCAGCCTACATCTCTGGCTGGGTTCTTGGGAGACTACCAGATTGTTTATCTACCCTGTTTCTTATTTTGGATTTCTTAGAGATCATTATTTGGTCTGATGCAGTCTTTAGGTTTTTCAGGGTTAGGCATGTGGGAACTGGGCAGTCTGCCTGCATTCAATGAACTATCTTGGCAAGAAGTCCACTATGATAGCTTTTAGATCGTAAGATAGTTATCAAATTAAAGAATATATCTTATTACATATAGTTGAGTATATTTTCTATTTAAATATAATCTGGTTTTTCTCCCACAACTTGGATTTTGTTATATAACATAACAAATAATAACATCTCAGATTGTTAACTTTTTGTTGTAAAAGTAGAGCTTTTGTTTTTGCTATATAGACTTTCCATGCTAATTGCTTTTTCCAAGACATGTTTTAATGTATTTAGCTTTATTAGCATTTAGTTTATTTTCTTAAATGGAATTATGTAAAATAGGATTGGGATACTATTTTTCTGTTGAGGGTCACTAACAGAAAAAAACATCAATCAGGGATCACATAGGTAAAATAACTTCATACAGCGTTGCTGTTTTTAATGGGAAAATGCTCTTTAAGTCAAAATCTAAGCTTCTCTCATGTTTACAAGTAAGCTTGTCTTCCAAACCGGTGTTTCACTTGACAAGAAGATGAAGTGCCAGCTGACTAAAGAAGTTTTAGGGCTCTTTCATCTTGTTGATTGTGGTAACTGTTTTGCACTAGTTAGATTTATTTAAGAAATAATAAGTTAATGCATATGCTTTTGTACATTTCTTATTTTTGGAAGTTGACACCTTCCCAGTGTTCTCATTTGGTATTGGTGACCTTTTACTCTCCTTTGTTTTTGACCTTGCCTCTTTTCTTACTGCCAAAATTATAGTCATCTGTTATAAGCTCCCTTACCTCCTCCTCTCCTCCACACTTTAAATCCTCTCTACATCTCTTCTTTAGAGAGGCAGCGTGGTGTAGTGGAAAGAACACTGGATTTGGAGTCAGGAGAGACCTGGGTTTGAATTCTACCTCCAGTACTTACTGTGTGACCATGGGTAAGTCACTTAACCTTTCTGAGTATCAATTTCCTCATCTATAAAATGGGGATAGTAATTTTGATTTAATAGTATTATTGTGAAGATCAAATAAGATAATGTGTGTAAAGTTCTTACAAACCTTAACAATAGGAAGGTTCTCAGGCATGTCAATTGACAACATTTTTTTACTTTGAAACAAAAATTTTCATCCTACTATCTCTATTTTCTTTATGATTACATACAATGTATCAATTGACATAGCTTGGTACTTCGAGATATTCTTAAATTCCTGTTCTTCTAGTGTTAAAATGCTACATAAATGGGGGCAGCTAGGTGGCGCAGTGGATAGAGCACTGGCCCTGGAGTCAGGAGGACCTGAGTTCAAATCTGGCCTCAGGCTCTTAACACTTACTAGCTGTGTGACCCGGGGCAAGTAACTTAACCCCAATTGTCTCACTTTAAAAAAAAATGCTACATAAATATTGGGGTCATGGTGATGGTAATGGTAATATTAGTGGCAGTCGCAATATTTTGTTCTCAGAGGGTGAGGTGGCCCTTCTTGCTAAGGCTATTCTGCCCATTTTTGCCATAGAACAAGTTCAAGTCCCTTAAAGAAATAGGGGACCCTCACCTCATTCTACCCTTCATTCCATCTTTAAAATCAGCATAATGTTTCAGTCTATGTCACCAGAGTGGTAGAAGCCACTATTGCTAAGCAGAGAAGAGGTACCACTATTCGCCCTAGTTCTGTTTGCTGACAGTGATTGAGATTAGAGGCTTCCTTGATAACCTGCCTTCTTGGCTGTCATTGCTGTCAACTCTTTGGTCCTTGTACCAGCCCTTTTAGAATTATGATAAAAAGTCAAATGGCTGCCCCTTTCCTATACTACTCAGAATTAGTGGGGGATTTAGTGGGCAGAATATTATGTTTTTCTCATTTAAATTATTTTATGGTACTATTTTCTCCCTTCCCCATTACCCTTTTAAAATCAGAATTTTGTACATGTGGTTGGGTTTCCTAACATCAATATCATCCTAGTCTCTTCTCAGAAATTCTCACCTCAATTCCTACCCCTCGGCCCTATTGCCTTGTTTTATTCCATACTCCTTGAGATTACTTTTATTTATATTGTTTGTCTTGATCTGTGTTTTTTTTTGTTTGTTTGTTTTTTAAATCTCTCTCATTTTCCAGGCCAGGTAAAAGTATGCAGAATCCTCTATCCTTCCACTTTTTTTGGTTTAAATGTATTCATTTTGAACAGCTTGTGCCTAGTAGTCCTTTAAAAAAAATTCTTACCTTTTTTCCTACCTTAAAGAATATTCCAGAATCTAGTCTTTGTAGGTTTGCTCTTACATATTCCTGTTTATTCTGTCACCCTTATACCTAGTATACCTTCTGACATACTTGCTCTTTTCTTCTTACCCTAGTCTATCTCTTTTTGTTATAGAGTTTAACTTTGAAGTTTATAAGCTTGTTTTTTAAAAAATATTTTGATAATTATATTTCAATATAATTGGTTTCCTTTGTAATCCTATGTATTTCATTTTAAAATTTAAAAACATTTTTCTCAGAAAGGGTCCATAGGCTTTATCAGACTACCAAAAGGGTAAAGGGGCAAAGGTAAAAAGATTAAGAATACCTGTTATAATGTGATTATAGATTTCCCTTATACTACTTTTTTTCTTATCTATCATTACTGTTATCTTGTTCTTTTCTTTCTTTTTTTTTAATAGGTTCAGAAAAGCTATCTGAGGAAAAGTTGCTATACTGATATTCTTTTGCATTTAATGATTGGTAGACATTGTACAGATGGATAAAAGAAATACTTTTTGTAATTGAATAAGTATTGGGATATAAACTTATTTTCTATAGATTCACTGTATCATCAGGAATAATTCAGAAACACACAGGATAACAAGGATTACATTTGCCTCATCTTGTTCTTGCATGGGTTTAATTTATTATTCTAAAGTCCATAAAGCTTTTTGTTTTTTTTAAGATCATGAATATTTGGTATTATTTTAATGAGACAAAAATCTTTGTTATTCTTATTAATATTTTAGTGTGAGCAGTAGGATTGAATATAATCTTTAGTTTTTAAAATATTGCTTTAGGGGGCAGCTAGGTGGCACAGTAGATAGAGCACCGGCCCTGGATTCAGGAGGACCTGAGTTCAGATATGGCCTCAGACACTTGACACTAGCTGTGTGACCCTGGGCAAGTCACTTAACCCCCATTGCCCCGCAAAAACAAAAACAAAAAACAAACATAAAATGTTGCTTTAACACTTTTTGAGACAGTGATTTGAAAGTCTGGTTCACAGTTCAATTTATTTCCATATTTGGTGGTTTGGGGTTGTTTTTTTTTTTTTGGTGGGGCAGTGAGATTTGAGTGACTTGCCCAGGATCACATAGCTAGTAAGTGTCAAATGTCTGAGGCCGGATTTGAATTCAGGTCCTTCCGAATCCAGGGTCAGTGCTTTATCCACTGTGCTACATAGCTGCCCCCTCCATATTTGATTTTAATGAGTATCATAAATGAAAAAGTTACTTTACAAACAGAAGAAGTATCTTATTGGATATGCTTATTAAATCATGGTACTAGTCTTTTTTGTGTGGGGCAATGAGGGCTAAGTGACTTGCCCAGGGTCACACAGCTAGTATCAAGTGCCTGAGGCCGGATTTGAACTCAGGTCCTCCTGAATCCAGGGCCAGTGCTTTATCCACTGCTCCACCTAGCTGCCCCCAGTGGTACTAATTTTTACATTTAGTCTACCTGTTATAAATTTATATAATTTAAAAAGATTATAATTGAACTTGTCCAGTTAATAAATTTCCATCTTATTTTAGTCTTGTAAACTAATCAAAAACTTTTGGATTTTTACAAATGGCTTCAAACCCACTGAAACTCTTCATTTGGAAGATTTTTAAACAGATTAGAAAATTCTGTTGCAGAAATGAAGTGTGCAGATCTGAGAGTTTTTAGGTAATTTTTTTTCAGAAATGTTTAGTTTTTAAATGTCTTGCTATATTCATATTATGCTATCATTAGCTCATATTAGGTCATAATTAGGTCATAAGCATATATGTAAAGCCTACTTCAGCCACCTTCATGGCCATTGGAACAAATTGTTCTCATCCACCAATTTTCTGGAGGATAGGATGAAGATGTAGTAACTGTCTGCATGGGTTAACTGTTTGGCATCTGTGTATAACTATAGTTGCTCTGTCTGTATCCTAGGCTGACCTGCTGTACTAGATTGAGGCTGACTAGTCTTAGTGGGTTTGCCTACTGTCTTTGGCGTTTTGTAGGTGCAGCAGTTGCTGGTTGCTGCCCATAAGCATGTTAGGTAAGCAGGCTGGAGTTCCATTTTCAGACTTTGTTTCATATGATGCCTGGGTGGTTGTAACTGTAGAAGTGGTGGTATCATCGGCCCTGTACCATGTCCTTGGACAGGCTAACTGTAGGTTTGAGGTGCAGTTGGTGTAGTGTAACCTATTGGAGGCTGTCCATAAGGGGTTACATGTGCAGTCTGCCCATATGTTGCCCACATGTTGTCTGAGCCTGTATATAGCTGACATCAGTAGGCTGCGCAATAATAAGTTCCATAATTTTGTTGCTCATATATGTGGGTGGTCTGTTCATATCCTTGAGCTGACTGGGCTGTTCTAAGCACTGTAGAACCGCTGGACTGCAGCTTGACTGTAGGTACTATAGTTCTAATACCCTCATTTTAGAGATAAGGAAAAGGTAATCTGAGTTCACCAGGGTCTTGTCTGGCTCCAAATGTAGTATCTCAGCCACACTCTCCTTCAAAACTCAGGCCTGCTCTGACCCCTTTCACTGCTGGGAAAGCTAGTCTCCGCTTAGGGAGACACATCATGTATTCAACCCTCCCCATTCCTTGAGGGCAGAGACTGAGCTTCATTTATCACCCCAAGGTTCCAGGCAACTTGGCCTGAATTCTGGAAGACTTAGACTGAAATCTGTCATCAGGTGCCTGGTAGCTAAGTGATTCCCAGCAGTTCAGTTGCAGTGACCTGCCTCAGTTTCCTCTGTTGTGACCGGGAGGATCTGATATGATAATATAACTGAATGGGGAGGGGCTGAGTGGGGAAGGCACCACAGCCCTTGACTTTTTGGATACTGGGAGAGTTTGCTAACAAACCAAACCCAGTGTTGCCGTTGAGGAATTACAGTCCATGACGGGAGGGAGTTAGGTACCTGCCTGGGTTAACCAGGAGGATGCAGAAGGGGAGCTTTTGGGTGTTAACTGCCTATCCCTCCACTTGCATTAATTAGGCACTGGCTAGGCTCACAGACTCTGGAGGAGTTTGCAGTCTAGGGTCACAGCTGTGGGTCCAGGCATGGGGACAGTAAATAAACTTTTGACCTAATGGATGCCTCAAAATTAACAGTGCAGAGACTCATTTCTCAAAAATGACCTACTCTTAACAAAGAAGTTTTGAAAGGTACTTTGCTTTATTCTGTGTCCATGGATCCAAAAAGATATCAGAAACAAATTAAACATACTACCATTTTACAAAATTATAGTATTCTTTAGAATTTTACAAAACTGAAGCATACTGTTATGTTAGGGTCAAGGCTTACATTGCACTGAAATTAAAAGACAAGACCTCTATGCAGTTAAAAAATTGTTCAAAGTTAAATATATTAAAGATTTTTAAGCAGTGATCATTTTTGCAACTGATTTAATTTCAACTTTTCAGGTCTTAGGTCCCCCCTTCCCCCAATTGGACATAGTACTTTTAGTTCCATTTTTTATCTTAAAATGTTTGAAGAGATTGTTTATTTTCCAGGATAGTAGTTGTGGGTTTTCATCTTAGCCTCTATTTTTAATACCATCTAATTACATTTAAAACATTAAAAAAAACATTTCCCCCTTAATTACATGTAAAAACAATTTTTAACATTCATTGGTTTGGTTTTTTTTTAAGTTTGGAGTTCTGAATTCTATCCCTTCCTCCTTCTTTTCCCCCTCCCAGTGTTGGTAAGCAGTCTGATCATTTGATTACATTTCAGAATACTTCTTACAAAAATTATAGCCTAATTTAGTATTGACAAGGTTAAAATGCACTGGATAAATTGCAAAGTAAAATCCTTAAGTATAACCTTTTCATTAATATAAAATTCTTGCTTGTCATTTACTTTTTTGGAAGCTATAAAAATGTAAAAATATTGATCTGAACCCGGGTTTCTTTTTTTGGGGGGGGGGCGGGATTTTTCTTTTGCAGAGCAATGAGGGTTAAGTGTCACGTGTCTGAGGCTGGATTTGAACTCAGGTCCTCCTGAATCCAAGGTCAGTGCTTTATCCACTGCACCACCTAGCTGCCCCTGAACCAGGGTTTCTTAAACTGGGGTAAAATTTTTTTTAAATGCTGTATTTCAGTAGAATTGATTTTCTTTGCAATTCTTTGTATTTTATGCATTTTAAAACATTACTCTAAGAAGGGTCCATAGTTTTTACCAGAGTGACTGCCAAAGGGTTCCATGGCAAAAAAAAGGTCAGAGACTCCTGTTCTAAAATATTTTATAAGGAAAGATATTTACATATATGTGGATGTGACTTAATCTGTAAGTTGCTAGCCACTACTATCAAGTGTTTCTTCCTCATGTTCTTTCATAAGCACTGTTTTTACCATTTTTATTTCAAATAATTTGTTTTTTTTCTTTTGTTGATAACAATTGAAAAATGAGAGAATATTCCAATTTATTTCCCATGACTATATTATCAGTATATGGCAAAACAATTTTACAAAAGGAATAATAAAATAGTCATTTCAAATAAAAGATACCTATGTCTATAGTACCTTAATCTTTAGCTAGGGTTAGAAAACCTACATATTTTATGTAATTAAGTTGTTAATTCAAAAACATTTTCTTCCAGAATTTTGTGATATTTTAAGTTGCTTTCATACTAAAATACATAAATAATGAAAGTATCAATAATGCATATGTTCTGCTAAACTTTCTTTAAAAAAAAAAAAGCTCTGCTAAATTATCCTAAAATTATATCCAAAGGACAGTCTAGATGTGCTCAAGTATAAGAAGTTGGAAAGTTATCTGATATATTTATAGTAGTATATCTTTGCAGATGAGTGAAACTACTCTCTATAGAATACACTGAAGCATATAGATAGAACGATTTATGGCTAATGAAATTTTTGGAGGCTACTATTACAAATTTTCCACAATTCAGTTATCTCTGATCATACTCATTTTCATTTCTAAAATACTTTTATGCCCTTGGTTACTATCATCATCTTCATCATTAAAATTATTATTCAGGGGTCTTTAAATGACTTATCATATTCTTTCTTTCATGATTTTCTTGCATCACTCTCATTTCTCTTCCCAGTTTTTCCTCTACCTCTCTTACTTTATTTTCAGAATCCTTTTTGAGCCCTTCCATGGCCTGAGACCAATTCTAATTTTTCTTGGAGGCTTTGGATGTAGGAGCTTTGACTTTGTTATCTTCTTCTGAGGGTGTGTTTTGATCTTCTTTGTCACCATAGTAGCTTTCTATGGTCCGAATTTTTTTCTGTTGTTTTCTCATTTCCCCAGTTTATTTCTTGACTTTTAACTCTTGGTTAAAGTAGGGCTCTGCTACCAGGGTGGAGGGTGTATGGTCCCAACCTTCAGAGGTTTTGTGCAGCTGTTTTCAGAGATACTTCTAGGGACTTGTAAATTTTCAGTTCTTCTGAGGTGGTTTGATCTGAGGTGACATGTGTTTACTACTTTCTTGGCCTGTGCTCTGGTCTGTGAGAGACCACAAGCACTCTTTTATGCCATGGTACTGTGATGAGGGTCCCTGCTCCACTGTGGCCACCAGTGCTCCTCCTCACCCTGGGACTCCCCCCAGGCCTGCAACCCGGATCTGAGTATGAGCAAATTGAGTATGAGTCCTGCCTTGCTGCTAGCAAAGAGACCCTGTAATTTCCTTCTGACTAGTTCTGAACACACACACCCCCCACCCCCCATGGGCTGCAACCTACAGAAGCAGCCACTGCTGCTGCTGATTCAGTGACTCCCAAAGCCTGCTCCTGGTTTGCTGGGGCCCAATCTGCACAGGTGCCCTTCCTTGCACTCCTCTCTCACCCCAGTACAACAGACCTTTCTTGCCAACCTTCTAAGTTGTCTTTGGCTGGAAAATTATTTCACCCTAACCTTTTGTGGGTTCTGCACTAGACATTGGCTTATGGCACTATTTAAAGGTATTTGGAGAGGTTTTGGGAAGACCTCAGGCAAGTCACTCCTTTTCTTCCTCCATCTTGGCTCCACCCTGACTGATCTTTTTTTTTTTTTTTTTTTGGTGAGGCAATGGGGGTTAAGTGACCTGCCCAGGGTCACACAGCTAGTAAGTGTCAAGTGTCTGAGGCCGGATTTGAACTCAGGAACTCCTGACTCCAGGGCCGGTGCTCTATCCACTGCACCATCTAGCTGCCCCCCTGATCATTTTTTGATACAGTTAAGTTGTCACGTAGCCAAATTCCCCTGAAGAAAGCAGGTCAAAGCAGAAATCACAAATTTACTCAGACTCGGAGTACTGGCTAGGAAGACTAAATCTTTTAAGCATAGTGCCTGCATACATCACAGCCACATTTGTGGAAGTGCCGATGATTAACAAACATAAATTTTGCTTTCTGACAGCACATACATACAGTTGCCTAAGAGTCAGGTACCCAGATAGCAATATGTTCATCACCAGGAGAACTCCCACTCTCGAGTAAATCAGTAACACTTATTTATGTGATGCATCCATTCTGATTTCTCAATAGCAATGGCAACATAAATGGTAAATGATTTAATTGGTAACTTGATAGGCCACCTTCCATTCCATAGGTCCCCCTATCCTTGTTGGAATCAATAGAGACATTTTCCAGGTATTCCTTTAGCAGCCAATATAATGGAAGCATAATGGGGGAAAAAATTTAAAAATTGTACACTGTAGCTGGGTGGTACAGTGGATAGAGCAATGGCTATGGAAACAGGAGGACTTGAGTTCAAATGTGGCCTCAGGCACTTGACACTTAGTTAACTATGTGACCTTGAGCTAGTCACTTAACCTGGATTGCCTCCTACCATCCCCACTGCCAGCCAATTACATGTATACCTTAATTACATGTATAATTTTTAAAAAAGACAATCCATATAATTGTGGACTAGAGTTTATAGCTTCCAATTACATGACATCTCAGACTGTATAGTCATAACTTCAGTAAATTTTTATGAATAGGTTACAGTTGTCTTTGGACTAGATTATATGGGTAATTTTATGGAGTTGCCTGAAGTTTCTTTTTGAATTATTTGGAAACATTAATGAAAGGATGCTACTACCAACTGGCAAAGAATGGTTTCAGAATTTGGTAGTAGCAAACAACTCCATTTCAATTACATAACAACAAGTATTTCTATAGCACCAACCATGTGCCAGATACTATTAAATGCTTTATAAATATTATTTACAAATATCTCATTTGAACCTTACAATAATCCTGGGAGGTGGTGATATTATTATCCTCATTTTACAATTGAAGAAACTGAGGCAAATAGGTTAAGTGACTTGACTAGGGTTGCACAGTAGTAAATGACTACGGTTGGTTTTGAACCTCAGGTCTATCTGACTCCAGGCCCAATGCTCTATCCACAGCACCACCTTTTATACTCTAATGGGATTTATAATTTTATGGTAATAGTATGATTATAATTTTGAATTGAAAAAGATTCTAGAGGCCATATTTAGAGGCCAAATTTCTTGTTATATAGATGAGGGAAAAGGTTCAGAGTGGTTATATGGTTTGTCTATATAGATAATGACTTTCACAGTTTGAACCTTTGTCCATTGACTCTAAAACCTGTACTGGAACATGTTGCCTCACATTTTATATCATTAATTTACAAACTCTCCAAATTATGTTTCTAGGTGAAGTTTTACAAACTTCAAATCGTTCAGGCCGTAACTAATACAGGGTAGGGTTTCATGAATGGGTTTCAGTATTTAATAACTCCTTTTTTTTGTTGTTTTTAATTTACAACAGTGTAGCATCATTTATATGAAATAAAGAAAAATAATTTTCAAAAAGTTATCAAAAGACTCCTTCATGACTTTTGGCCCACCAAAAGTCATATGGGCTTTGTAGATTTCGGTATTTGATCTGAGAATTTATATGTTAATATCCATTGGAAATTAATTAGTGCTTTAGAAACAAGTCAATATTGTATAAATATATTTTGTTGAGTAGTGTGTCATCTACTGAAATAGTTAAAATTTGCCAAGGCAAGTAAATTACTTCCTATTATTCATTTACCAAAGATGCAGGGAACATACATTTTTAAATATTTTAGAAACTCATATTTAATTATCTTATGCACTCTTCAAATGCCAAATGGTACTTGACCTGCCTTCTTTCCTTCTTTTCAGTTTTAATGAATGAGAATTTTCATAGATGAATGACTGAGCACTATGCTAAGCACTATGGGGCAGCTAAGGCACAGTGGATAGAGCATTGATCCCGGAGTCAAGAGGATCTGAGTTCAGATTTCACCTCAGACACTTAATAGCTATGTGACCCTGAGCAAGTCACTTAACACCAATTGCCTCAAAACATCTGGGGGCCATCTCCAGTTGTCCTGATGTATATCTTGCCACTGGACCCAGATGGCTCTGGAGGAGAGAGTTGAGATGGGTGACTTTGCACAGCCTTCCCTCACTTAAATCCAGTTCAGTGCAAGTCATGATATCACCCTGATACCATGGTCCATTTCAAGAAGAAAGGGCAAACAACAACAACAACAACAATAAGCACTAAAGTTACAAATGAAAATGTGGATCACCATTTAACAGATGATGGTGAGAAGGTCTGGTCTTAAAGGATTCTTTTCTGGGTAGAAGAAAAATGGAAAAAAATCAAGCCAAATGGCAAGATGCTTAGGGTTGGTAAATGCATGTGATGCTTAGATATTTGCATGGAACTGAGTCAGGCAAAGGTTAAGTGTTTTACCTAGGGAAACACAGCTAGTCGAGTCTGAGGCTGGATTTGAACTCAGGTCTTCATGACTCCAGACCCAGCACTTTGTCCAACATGCCATCTAGTAACATGAGGAATCCCATATGCTGTTTATCCTTTGTTTTCAAAGAGGACCGTGACATCGGGGTGATGTCATTACTTGCAGTGAATTGGATTTAAGTGAAGGAGGGCTGTACAAGATCACCAGCTTCACTCCTTCAGAACCATCTGGGTCCAGTAGCAAGATATACATCAGAACGACTGGAGATGGTCCTGGATGTTTAAGGCAGTTGGGGTTAAGTGATTTGCCCAGGGTCACACAGCTAGTAAATGTTTGAGGTGAGATTTGAACTTAGGACCTCATGACTTAAGGACCAGTGCTCTATTCACTTTGCCACCTACTGAAAACTCTGTTATGGAGTGTCATGTACAAAAACAAAACAGCAAAAAGTCATAATCATTGGATTACAGAGGACATGTAGGAAATTAATGTATGATAAAACTAAAAATGTAGGAAGGGGCCAGGTTATGAAAGCTGTTTGGCTTTTAAAGCCAACTAGAGGATCATACATTTGATTCTGGAGCCACTTGAGTTTAAATGAAGGCAATATGGTCATATTGGTGATTTGGGAATATCAGTTTCATAGCTGAGAGGGGAGGGTTGGAATAGGGATAGACTTTTGCAGTAAGTTTACCAAATAGCAAGCTATTGTAATAGGCTGAGCATAGGTGAATGAGGGTCTGCATCACAGTGTCAGAGGAGAGAAGTTTAAGAGATATTTAAAGGGAGACTTGACAGGACTTTATCACAGATTCAATATTGGGGGTGAGAGTGAGGAGTTAAGGATGACTCATCATTTTCAAGCCTGGATAACTTAGAGGATGGTGATGTGCTTGACAGGAATAGGGAAATTAGGAAGAAGGGAGGTTTTGAGGAGGAAAAATAATCCATTCAGTTTGGGATCTGTTGAGTTTAAGATCTTTACAGTATAGCCAGTTTAAGATGTCTAAAAGGCAATTGGAGAAGTGAGACTGAGACGTTGAGAGAGAGAGCTTGACAAATAGTTATGAGATTCTACAACTATTTATATCTTCTTAAAAATTTCTGAAATTCAATATGTTCTCCTTTTGACATAGTTACTTGTTTTACATAATTTGGCATTGAGTACACACAATTTTGAAACATTTTAACATTTTTCATCAACTGCTTGTAACTATTGAATATTTAACATACTTTTAATGAACAGTATTTTTTAAGTCTAATTTTGATTATAGCTCAAAACCCCTTTTCAGTTGGGTTTAAATCATGGTCAGCAAAATAGCTTCTCAAAATTTAAAACATTATTTCTGACTGTTCATATTTAAATTTCTGTATTTCATACCATCCTGACTGGTAGGATCTATTGTATTGGCATTCAGTATTCATTTAATAAATCGCATTTTCTGTGGGGAAAAAAAATAGTTGTTAGCAGTTTATCTCCACCTCTTGGATAAATTTCCTAACCTTAAATGAGATGTGGCATGGTACAGGGTGGGTCAGAAGTCACAAAGGGGTTTCAATATTTAATAACTCCTTTATTTTTTGTTTTTAATTTACAATACCATAGTACCATATACAGTGTATATGTAGGAAATGAATTTATGTATGAAAAATCAAGTCATAAATGGCAAAAATAAAGAAAAAAATTTCAAAAAGTTATTAAAACATCATGACTTTTGATTTACCCCATTTAAGGTCATGTTAATAGTATTCCAGTTCACTGTGGGAATCTCCTTAATTCAGAAACAATTCTGCTTCTTAGTATGTAATATTTATCAGAGTTCATCATTATCTCAATGGAGGCAAAATATCCAGACTTTACTGGAAGTAAAAAAAAAAAAACAACAACCAACCCTTGAACATTTTTTAGTTGGTTATTTTACACTTTGAGGAAGATACTCAGATCTTACAGATACCCCTGAACTTCTCATCTCTTTTGACATAATCTTGAAAAAAAAGTAAGTTTCATCAGTAAAATTACCTTTTTTCTAATCTTCATTACTCTATTATCTTTCCTATGGCACACATTTTTTCTTAATAGTAGCAGATTGTGTGTGTGTGTGTGTGTGTGTGTGTGTGTGTGTGTGTGTGTGTGAGAGAGAGAGAGAGAGAGAGAGAGAGAGAGAGAGAGAGGGAGAGAGAGAGGGAGAGAGAGAGAGATTTTCTTGCTTTTCTAACTTTAAGAAGCCTGTTCTTGTTATAGAACATGTTTTTAATCAATAGAAACAACATTCAGCTTTCTGGGCCACTCTGAAGGGCTTTGCTTGGTTTTTTTTGTTGTTTTTGTTTTTAAACCAGTTAATTAGGCTATTTTGCAGCAATAGTTTGTCAGTTCTTGACATCGTTTTTTATTTTTGATTACACTTTCTTTTGGGCTTTAGTGTGACTCATCGTGTTTTATTGTGGGCTTGAATGATCCATGAAATGTTTGACTTATTTACACTAATAGCTGCTGTGATAGCTTTTTTTTTTTTTTTAGTGAGGCAATTGGGGTTAAGTGACTTGCCCAGGGTCACACAGCTGGTAAGTGTTAGGTGTCTGAGGCTGGATTTGAACTCAGGTACTCCTGACTTCAGGGCTGGTGCTCTATCCACTGCACCACCTAGCTGCCCTATGCTGTGATATCTTAACAGGCATTCAAATGTACTTCAAAAGCAGCAACTTTTGCACATTTCCTTGGGTCAGTATCCATTTTAAAAAATAGAACAAAAGAAATGTGTGCATGACATGGGATCCAGCAGTCAACAGAGAGAGAACATAGAGAACTAACTAAAGTTTTGGGAAAATAACTCGATTCAGTTTATCTGGATATGACCACATATTGAGTCGGCCTAGTGTTAGTAGCAGATAACCACTGCTGTCACAGAATGAAACTATATCAAAATTATTGCTTGTCTCAAGAATTTCATATACCACTGTGTATGTAGACATTTAGTATCTTTCTTCCTAAATATTCCCTTTTTTCCTGACACCTATAATTCCCTCAGTGGCACCATTATTTACCTCCTATACTCTTGAGAGTCATATTTTACTCTTGCTCCCAAATCTTATAATTTCTCTTTACATCATGTCTCCCAAATCTCATCTCTGTGATTCCACTACCCTCACATGTCATTTTCCTCTTAACTGGAGTACTAAAGTAGTTTTCTGACAGGCACTTTGAGTGTCTTCTGTCTTCAATCATATGCTACTTCTGACCTCATTGGTCTGTTCATACCAGACTAGATCACTGTAACTCCTTTCCATCTGTGAAGGCTATGGTTGTATAAGTTCTCTACACAAAATCCTTCAAATAGATTACTTTTGCTTATTGAATAAAGACCACATATGTTAGTCTGTCATTCAAGACCCTCTATAATATGGCTGTGTTGCCTTTTTAGGTCTATTTCGGTCTGTTTCATCTTCTTGAGTCTATTTTTGCAGCACATGAAAGAGTAAAATATTGTGAAAGAGTAGCCAAATTTACTTAAGTTAAATAATGAACTAGGCTTTATCGGCTGCTTGCTATGTGACCGCCACTGGGCTAGGCATTGGTGATACAAATACAAAGAATTAAATAGTCCCTATAACAAAGAGCTTTTTTTTCCTAATAGGGCAGCAACACATTTGTACATACATAAATACATAATGCAATGTTCTACATATGAAATATATATATGTGTGTATATATGACAAATATAAAATGAATAAATACAGATGTGAGCAGAGTAGTTAAATACAAAGTAATTTAAGACATCTGACCATATGACCTCCTTATTCAATAAATTACCTCCAGTGGCTCCCTATTTCCTTCAGTATCAAATACAAAAATCCTCTTTTTTTAAAAAAACTAAGCATTTTTATTTAAAGTTTTGAGTTCCAAATTGCATACCTCCTTCCCTCCCCCCTCTCTAAGGTGATAAGCAATCAGGTATAGGTTATACATATGCAGTCATGTAAAACATTGCCACATTAATAATTTTTTATAAGAAAACTTGAATAAAAGGAAAAAATAAAAGAGTGAAAAATAGCATGCTTCAGTCTATATTCAATCAATATCAGTTCTGTCTTTGGAGATGGAGAGTAGTCCTTTAGGATTGTCTTGGATCATTGTATTTCTTTTTTAATATATATATATTTTTTTTTTGCAGGGCAATGAAGGTTAAGTGACTTGCCCAGGGTCACACAGCTAGTAAGTGTTAAGTGTCTGAGGCTGGATTTGAACTTAGATCCTCCTGAATCCAGGGCCACTGCTTTATCCACTGCACCACCCCAGGATCATTGTATTCCTGAGAATAGTCAAGTTATTTACCATTCTTCATCAAACAGTATCGCTGTCACTGTGCAGTGTTCTCCTGACTCTGCTCACTTCACTATATATCAGTTCATATAAGTCTTTCCAGGCCTTTCTGAAATCATCCTGCTTGTCAGCACAGCAATTACAATCATATACCACAGTTTGTTTAGTCATTCCCCAGTTGATGGGCTTTCCTTTGTTTTCCAGTTCTTAGCCACCAGAAAAAGAGCTGTTAGAAATATTTTTGTACAAATCATTCTTTTTATCTTTTTTGGAATATAAACCTAGCAGTGGTATTGTTAGATCAAAGGGTATGCATAGTTGATAGCCCTTTGGGCATAGTTCCAAATTGCTCTCCAAAATGATTGGATCTTTTCACAACTCTCCAACATTGGATTAGTGTCCCAGCTTTCCCACATCCCCTCCAACATCCAATATTTCCCATTTTTATTATATTTGCCACTCTCATAGGTATAAGGTGATACCTCAGAGTTGTTTTAATTTGCATTTCTCTGATCAGTAGTGATCTGGAGCATTTTTTCATATGATTATAGATTTGATTTCTTTGTCTGAAAACTGTTCATAGCCTTTGACCATTTATCAATTGGGGAATGACTTGTACTTTTATAAATTTGACTCAGTTCTCTATATAACAAAATCCTCTTTTGCATTTTGCCATTCAAAGCTCATCATAGCCTAGCCCCCTCCTACCTTTTCAGTCTTCTTACACTTTAGTCCCCAACAATCTCTTGGCTCTGGACATTCTCTCTGGCTGTTCCTCATGCTTGGAATGCTCTCCTTCCTCTTCTGTGACTGCTGATTTCCTAGCTTCCTTTAAGTTCTATTAAAGCAAAAATTCTAGCTAGTCTGTCTAAAATATCTAATGAGTGGTCGCCAATAAATTATAAGCTTTAGCAAGAGTTAGGCTTTTTAGCATTTATTAAGGAGAATAAGAATTTGGTAAAGAGAGAAGAAAAGGCCTAGATTCCTATCTATTAAAGGGAGAGCGCATTTCTAGCTCTCTTCTCCACCAGCGTCCTCAGGAAAAGAGAGGGAGACAGAGTGCCCGGCTCCCCCCTTCCTCTTCCCACCAGCAAACGTCACTTCCTGACACCAAAGAAAAGACGCATGGTCTTGCCCTCAAAGACCTTCCTTTCATGGTGGAGCTTTTCTACAGTAAGTCTCCAGCAGGTGGTGTCATTCCAATCATTACAGTTCCAACTAAAATCCCACTTTCTAAGGAAGCCTTCCCTTACCTCTCTTGATTCCAATGCCTTCCCCTATTATTATTTCTTATTTAGCTTGTATTTAGTTTTATTTCTTTGTTATCTCTTCCTAGTAGATTTGTAAGTTTCTTTAGGGATGGGACTGTCTTTTGCTTCTTTTTGTGTCCCTAGTGCTTAGCATAGTGCCTGGCACATAGTAGGTGCTTATTACATGGTTATTGATTGACTGACTTGAAGGGAAGCAGTAGTAGGTGGCAGGATAAAAAAAGTTAAACACAGGAAATGGTTTCTGAGGTATATCTGAAAGGAATAGAAGGATTCATGGATGTGGAAGTAAAGAGAAAATACATTCCAGGCACATAGACTGCCAGTGCAAAATGGAACCTCATGCATGAGGAGCAGGGAGAGGGCCTGTTTAGCTAGATCATGGGAGGGGGAAGTGTAATGTCCATTGAGTATAGAAAGATGGGTTGGGGCCAGGTTATGGATAGCTTTAAAAGTTAAACAGGAGTTTTATCTTAGAGGCAATAGGAAGCCATTGGAGTTGATTGGGTATAAGGGAGGCACATAGTCAGATCTGCCTTGAAGAGAAAGTACTTGTAATGAAACAGTTTGTATGAGGGATTGGATGGGGGGTGGGGCTTGGTGCCTTGAGACTATTGGGGACACTTTTGCAACAATCTAGGTAAGAGGTAATGATGTTTAAAATGACGTCTTAGAAGAAATGAAACAGCTTATAGTGTTAGCACAGAAAAAGTTTAGACTAAATTTGATGTGACAATTTGTATTAATTTATTCTTAGATTATTTTCCCTTTATCTATTTTCCTCACTACCAGGTTTTTCTGAGAATGAGCACTTTCTGTGCCTTCTTGATACTGTAGGTGATTCAGGAAATGTAATTAACTTTGTTTTATTATGGTGTTAGTTTCTTGGATTATCAAGTTTTTGTCTATATCTCTTAGTCAAAAACTAGGAGATAGGTTTCTTTTAATTTCATGTTATTTTACTGATAAAGTTTAGCAGTTGTAGCTCTGGTTATAAAAAGATTTTTTTAAATTTTAAATTGAATTTTTAATCATTTAGTCATATATATGGTAATTTATAGTTTTGGAAAGCATGTAAATTGAATGTGACTTTTCCGTAGAAAGTGATAGTACTAATAGGAGGTTGTGTTTTTTACCAAGGGCTTGATGCCTAGGGTTTTATAAAATGACCACAGACACTATAAGCAATAAACAGTGAAAGACCTATGCAATATAAAGCTTTCCAAAGTAAAAATATATTGATTAAATATGGCAATACATCCAATAAATCAGTCAGCAAGAATTTATCAAGGGTTTATTATGTGCCAGGCACCATGTTAAATGCAGAGAATTCTAGTGTAATGCCAGCATTATTCAGGACTTTGTCCTCTGTCTTACTTCGAATATCCATTCAATTATCAGATCTTGCTGCTACTACCTTGACCACATTTCTCAAATTTGACCTCTCTACTCACTCCCCTAATACCTTCTTTGTTCAGGCCTTCATCACCTCTTGTATGGATTACTGCAGGCAAGACTGCTGATTGGTCTGCCAGCTTTAAAGTCTCATCCAGTTTTAGTACATCCTATACACAGCTGCCTAAGTAATTTTCCTTAAACACAAATCTGACTATGGGACACCCTGACCAAACTGACTAGTTTGAGTAATTTCCTGTTATACTTAGGCTTAAACAAAATCAACCACCTCCTTAATTAAACTTTTAAATCCCAATCTATCTTTAGAGTTTCATTGAACAAATCTCCCTTGCCCCCCACTCCCATGATCCAACTAAACTGTCCTGCCTCCCCCAGCCCCCTTTTTTCCCCTCACAACATTCCAATCTTCCACTTCTTACGTTTTGAATACACTCCCTCCTTATATTTGCCTCTGATTCCCTCTATTCCTTTAGGATGTAGCTCAAACATCATCTTCCAAACTGCTAGTATCCTTCCTCCCTAAACTACCTTGTATTTAACTAATTTGTATTTGTTCATTTTATGTTGTATATATTTATAAGTGCACTTGCCTCCCTATTACAGTCTAAGCTTTTAAGTAGTAATTGTTTTATTCATCATGCAGTAGATAGAGTGCTGGGCCAAGAATCAAGAAAATCTGAGTTCAAATATAGCCATCCCATTATAGGAAATTTTTTTTAAAGACAAAAAAGAAAAAGAGGGGAAAAATCAGCTTCCCTGAAGGGGTGGATTGAGGGTGTCCTCTCATCTCTCTATTCAAGTCATGTTGATTTTTATAATTTTGTTATATTTGCTTTTTGATGTTTTTCTGTCTGGTTGTTCTATTTACCTTGATATAGTTATCATGTATGTTGTATTCTTGGCCCTACTCACTTTACTTTGCATTGATTTATGTAGATCTTTCCATACTTCTTTGTATTCACATATATTACTTCTTATATTACAATAATATTCCATTAGTCATGTGCCATAATTTGTTTAACCATTCCCAGCTGATGGGTATCTACTTTAACAATCTATTATTGCAAAAAGTGCTGCTATAAATATTTTGGCATATCTGGGGACTTTATTTTTATCAATGGCTTTCTTGAGGTATAAGCTAAGTGATGGACTCTTGTTTAAGGAGATGTGGAAACATTAGTTACTTTATTTACATAATTCTAAATTGTTTTCCCAAATGGTTGCACTCCCTAACCCCTCCAGCATTGAAAATTGCCATTTTTGTCATGTTTGCTAATATTCAGGATATGAAGTGAACCTCAGGACTATTTTGATTTCCATTTCTCTTATTAGTGGGGTTTTTTTTTTGAGCATTCTTTCTTGTGGCTATGAATATTTTGCTATTATTCTTTTGAGAATGCTTGTCCATATCTTTTGATCCCTTATCTGTTAGGGAATTATTCTTAATTATTTGTATCTGTATGCCTTTCGGGCAGGTGGGGCTCCTTAGCCTTGGCAGGCAACCCGCCTAGGGGAAGGAAACCCTGATTTTAAACCTTCCCTGCCTTGCGGCTATACCTATATATGGGAAAGGCTTCAGGAGTTAACCCTGAGGAAAAATCAGGAGTCAGAGTTCCTTAGGCAGTTGGATGTTGGACATTACATCCCTCTGGCAACTCCTGTGGCACTGGTGCCAAACTATTGGCTCTGCCTCTCCTTTGTATCCACCAATGTCGTGGAGAGGGAAAACCTGCTGCATGGGCAACAGCTTGTTTTCCAGTTGATCTGCCCAGGCCAGTGCCCTGGAGAGAACACTCCAGCTACTCCTCATGGGGTAGATACAACACGGGATGCAGCAGTTACCAGTTATAAGTCACTCAGGAGCTGCAGCTCCGGTGTCGGACTGCACAGCCACACTGTGGCCTGTGGCTCTTCAAGGTGCTGATCCATGGTCGTCCGTGACTGATGGAGGCCTACAATACAATTTGTATGCCAAATTCTTCTCAGAGCAACTTGATGCACATTTTTTTTTTTTATGGTCAACTTCTTCCCTTATCCTAGGTAGATTGATTTTGTGCAAAAGCTTTTCAGTTTTGATTAATCAAAGTTATCTATTTTGTCATTTGTAATTGCCTCTGTCTCTTGTTTGCTTGAGAATACATCTACCTGTAGGTATATGACCTGCTTCTCTTTTCATTTTAGCATGTTCTTTTTTTTTTTAAGTGAGGTAGTTGGGGTTAAGTGACTTGCCCAGGGTCACACAGCTAGTAAGTGTTAAGTGTCTGAGGCCGGATTTGAACCCAGGAACTCCTGACTCCAGGGCTGGTGCTCTATCCACTGTGCCACCTAGCTGCCCCTAGCATGTTCTTTAATATTAAGGTTACCCATCTTTTAGAATATATTATGGAATATGGTATAAGATGTTGCTCCTGACCTAATTTCTGCCAGATTGCTTTACATTTTCTGCAACATTTTTTAATTGAATAAGGAGTTTTTTAATAAGTAATTTATCTTTTCCATTTAATCAAATAATTGGTTACTGATTTCAGTTGCTTGATTTTTCTTTTTCTAGACTGTTCCATTGATCTCTGTCTCTATTTTTAAACCAGTTCCAGATGATTTTGATGACTGCTGCTTTATATTCTATTTTGAGGGCTGGAAGTGTGCTATACCCTCATCATGCCTACTTCTTTTCATCATTTCTCTCAATATTTTAGAGCTTTTGTTTTTTTCCAAATGTTATTTTTATCAAATTTTTTAAGTATTCCCTTGGTAATTGGTACAGCGTTAACAGTAAATTGTCTTTGGTAGTATAGTCATTTTTATTATATTGGTACAGCCTGATCTTGATCACTGAATATTCCTTCTCTTTAAGTTCATTGTTTCCATAAGGAACGCTTTGTAATTAAATCTGTACAAATTTTTTGAGTGCTTTGGTTAGTTGATCCCCAGATATTTTCTGTATTTTATAGTTGTTTGTAGTGGGGTTTTCCATTCTATTCTTACTTTGGGTGTTTTGTTATCATTAACTAGAAATTCTGTTAATTTTTGAGGAGTTATTTTGTAGCCTGCAATTATGCTGATGGTACTCATTATTTCTATTAGTATCTTTGTGGATTCACTAGGATTTTCCAGGTAAACTATCAACATAGATAGTTTTATCTCCTCTTTACCTATTTTTATACCTTTAATTTCTATCTCCTTGCATTTCCAAAACTATATAAAATAATAGTGGGGTGAGTAGCCATCCTTGCTTTATTCTGAATTTATTGGAAAAGATTCTAATGTATCCTTATTGCATAAATGCTTGCTTTTGGTTTTAGATGCTTTTGATGACCTTTTTTTTTCTTTTTTTCTTTTTTTGGTGAGGCAATTGGGGTTAAGTGACTTGCCCTGGGTCACATATTTAGTAAATGTCAAGGGTCTGGGGCCAGATTTGAACTCAGGTACTCCTGAATCCAGGGCCACTACTCTATCCACTGTGCCACCTAGCTGCCCCTGATGACATTTTAAAAAGGTTTTTGTTTCTTTTTTGTGTGTGTGAGGTTCTTTTATTTCTGTACTTCACAGAAGTTTTTGTTTTTAGCAAAAAATGAGTGTTGTACTTTATCACAGGCCTTTTCTGTATCTATTGAGATAATCTTGTCATGGTTCAGAATGCTTTGGTTTTTCTTAGGATTATGGATAATTGTTTTATCAGTGTTGAACATTTTTTCTTCCCTTTAATAAGTCAGATTTGTTCATAATGAATGATTTATTAGGAAAATTACTATAGTCTGCTTGACAGGATTTTGTTTAAATTTTTTAAGTCAATATTCATCAGATGATATTGGCCTGTAGTTTTCCTTCTTTGTTTTACCCTTCTCCAGTTTAGTATCAGGGCTATATATTGCATAAAAAGAATCTGTTGTGCTTTTTTCTCAAGTTTTGAGAATAATATATGAAACATGGGTACTAATTGTTCCTTAAGATTTTGATATATTTATTCTTTTAATCCATTAGGACTAGAAGGCTTTTTTTTTCCTTTTGTAATTCTTTACTGCTAGTTCTATATGCTATTCTGAGGTTGAATTATTAAGATTTCTATCTTAATCCTCTATTTTTTTTGAGTGTATGTTCTCAGTTTTGTAGAATGTGTTCTACCTTTTGACCCAGCAATACCACTACTAGGTCTGTATCCCAAAGAGATCATAAAAAAGGGGAAAGGAATCACATGTACAAAAATATTTATAGCTGCTCTTTTGTGGTGGCAAAAAACCGGAAATTGAGGGGTTACCCATAAATTGGGGAGCGGCTGAACAAGTTAGGGTATATGAATGTAAGGGAATACAATTGTGTTGTAAGAAATGATGAGCAGGCTTTTTGTGATGGCAAGGAATTGGAAATTGAGGGGCTGCCCGTCAATTGGGGAATGGTTGAACAAGTTGTGGTATATGAATATAATGGAATACTATTGTGCTGTAAGAAATGATGAGCAGGCAGATTTCATTGAAAACTGGAAGGACTTGCTTGAACTGATGATGAGTGAGATGAACAGAATCAGGAGAACATTGTACACAGTATCAGCAACATTTTGTGTTGATCAACTGTGATAGACTTGATCCTTCTCAGCCAATGTTCCAAGATAGTTCCAAAGGACTCATGGAAAATACTCTCCAAATCCAGGGGAAAAAAAAAAAAAGCACTGTTGAATCTGGATGCAGATCAAACCATACTATTTCTATTGTTTTTGTTATTTTTCTTTTTTTGACGTTTTTTCTTTTTGCTCTGATTCTTATTACATGACTAATGCAGAAATGTTTAATGTGATTGTAGATATATAACCTATTTCAGATTACTTGCTGTCTTGGCGGGCAGGGAGGGAGAAAAATTTGAAACAAAAAATCTTATAAAAACAAATGTTGAAAACTATCTCTACAATGTAACTGGAAAATAATAAAATATTTATATGGAAAAAAAAAAGAAATGATGACCAGGGAGATTTCAGAAAAACCTGGAAAGATTTACGTGAACTGATGCTGAGTGAGGTGAGCAGAACTAGAAGAACATTGTACACAGTAACAACAACACTGTATGATGATTAGCTGCGACACACTTGGCTTTTCTCAGCAACACAATAATCCGAGACAATTCCAAAGATCTCATGATGGAAAATGCTCTCTGCATCCAGAAAAAAAAAACCTATGGAGTCTGAATTCAGATCAAAGCATACTATTTTCACTTTTTGGGGTTTTTTTGTTTGTTTTCTTCTTTCTTAGGCTTTTCCTCTTTTGTACTGATTCTTCTCTTACAACATGACTAATGTGGAAATATGTTTAACTTGATAGTACTATATTACCTATATCATATTGCTGTCTTGGGGAGGGAGGGAAAGAGAAGGAAGGGAGAAAAATTCGGAATTCAGAATTTTACAAAAATGAATGTTGACAACTATGATTACATGTAATTGTAGAAAACAAAATTAAAAAAGATTTTATTTCTTTTGGTTTTGATGTAATTTTATCTTGCTAATTTTCAGTTTAGTGATTTGATTTTCTTTTATATGTAATCAGATTAGCTAAAGGTTATCAAATTTTATTAGTCAATTCAAAGAAACAGCTTTTAGTTTTGTCATTTTGATGGGTTTTTTCCCCTGATCTATTTCTCCTCTAATTTTTAACATCTCTACTTTTGTGCTTATTTTAGTTTATATTTATTTTTGGCTTTCTAATTTTCAAAAATGTGTATTCAGTTCGTTAATCCTTGTTTTCCATTTTGTTAATATATGTTTGTAGGGATATGATTTCTCCTCTGAGGACTACTTTAGCTGCACCCCAGAAATTTTGGTATGTTGTTTCATCATTCTAATTTTTTTTCACATAATTGTTCCTATGGTTTTTCTTTTTTTCCTTTCATCTTATTGTTAATATCTCTACTTGGATCTGTGTTCCTTTTTTTTTGGTGTTCCCTGAACCAATAACTTTTTATTATGGTATGGTCTGTAAAGGATGTATTAACTATTTCTGCTTGTTTACTTTTCTTTTCAATATCTCTGTGCCTTAATATGTAGTCAAATTTTTAAAATAAAAGTTCCATGTGGTGCTGATAAAAAAGTATATTCTTTTGCCATCCCATTTAGAAAATGCCATGTCTTTTAACCCTATTTTCTCCTACAATTCATTGTTATATATTTTTCCTTTTCTTTATCTTTCTGTTGTTGTTCAGTTTGTTTGAGTCAATGAGGTAATATATGTAAATCCCTTTGTAAAGAATGATGCTTACTATTAATATTATAGTCAGAGTATGATGAAATGACTTTCCCATTCCTCATGACCTTGTGACTGAGGAATACTTGATAGGGCTTCTTTTCTCTTCCCTTTCTCTCCCCTTTCTCACGATATTTAGGCCTAGTAATCCACATGGGAAAAACAACAAAGAAAAAGAGCACCAGTTGTTTCAGTCATGTCAGACTCTCTGTGACCCCATTTGGGGTTTTCTTGGCAAAGACACTGGAATGGTTTGCAGTTTCCTTCTCCGTCTCATTTGTAGATGAGGAAACTGAGGCAAACAGGGTTAAGTGACTTGCCCAGGATCATACAGCTAGTAAATGTCTGAGGTAAAATTTGAATTCATAAAGATGAGTCTTCCTGACTTAAATGTCAGCATGCTATTTGCTGTGCCATTCAAATCTGAGAGGACATTGAAGTCTCATGTCACTTTTGTGTTATTGTTTATCTTTTTTGCATTTCAGTTAATGTTTCCTTTTTGAATTTGGTTGCTAAGATATTTGAAGTACATATGTTTATTACTGGTATTTATTGTCTGGTTCTTTTTAGTATGGTGTATGGTCTTTATTTTTTCAGTGTTTTCACTTTGTTAAATGGGATTGCAACTCCCCATTTTTTTGTTGGTTTTTTTTTTAGTGAGGCAATTGGGGTTAAGTGATTTGCCCAGGGTCACACAGCTAGTAAGTGTTAAGTGTCTGAGGCCAGATTTGAACTCAGGTACTCCTGACTCCAGGGCCGGTGCTCTATCCACTGCGCCACCTAGTCGCCCCACAACTCCCATTCTTTTGCATTCACTGACAGTAATTTTTTTTTACATTCTTTGTTTTATTTTGTATATGTCTTTGTTTTTTAAATGTGTTTTTTGTAAGGGTTTTGTTTTCTAAACCACTCCGGTCAGTTGTTTTGTTTTATTGTACTGTTTAATTCATTCATGTTTAAATGTTTGAGTTATGTTTACATTTTCCTTCATTTATCTTGGATTTTTTTCCTAATTATTTACGGCCCCCCCCCACCCAACCACAGTACTGTGTCTCTTAAGTCACTTGTCACTTTAGCTAATTTTTTTAAAGGTAACTTCTTTCCCCTTCAGTTTGTCCTCTCCACTAATTTTTTTTTTGGTGGGGCAGTAAGGGTTAACTTGCCCAGGGTCACACAGCTAGTGTCTAGTGGCTGAAGTTGGATTTGAACTCAGGTCCTCCTGAATCCAGGGCCAGTGCTTCATCCACTGCACCATATAGCTGCCCCCTTCCTTAATTTTTTTTTAATGAGGCAATTGGGGTTAAGTGACTTGCCCAGGGTCACACAGCTAGTAAGTGTTAAGTGTCTCAGGCTGGATTTGAACTCAGGTACTCCTGACTCCAGGGCTGGTGCTCTATCCACTGCTCCATCTAGCTGCCACCCCCTTCATTAATTTTTAAAATTTCATATTTTGCATCCTTTTCCTAGGGTCAGCTAGGTGATGTAGTGAACTCATTTTCCCGAGTTCAAATGTGACCTCAGACAGTAGCACTATGACCCTTAACCCTGTTTACCTAAGTTTCCTCATCAATAAATTGAGCTGGAGAGGGAAATGGCAAACCACTTCAGTATTTTTACCAAGAAAACCCCAATTGGTATCATGAAGAGTTGAACAGGACTGACACAGCTGAACTACAACAACAAATCTTTTTCAAAGGATTTCTCTCACTCTCCGTTCTGGACCCTCATTGTTTGAATTATTACTTATTATTAACTAGTTGTGAGGGAAAAAATCCATCCTCTTCTCAATAATTCTCAGGAACTCAGCAGCAAAGTGACAAAGGCTTTATTTTCTTCTCATGAGAAGGAGGCACCCTAGTGTGCAGTTAGTGGGTGCCCAGAAAGGGGGCTTGCAGGCCCTGTTTTATACCCTACTCCCTAATGCTAATGGACCTTCCCCTTTTTCATCACTGGTGGGGTTATAATCTATGCGCAAAAGCTAGCTAATGGGAATGCAGTATTCCCACCCCTCTTCCTTGTATGGGCTTGACTCAGGAGTGGACCTTATACTTCCTTATATGGACACAACTCTGGAGTGGACCTTATTGAGACCAGGTCTCCTTGAACCATGTGACTTTGCTAACCTGAGGGGGAGGAGGGGATCTGAGACCTTTGTCCTACAAACAGGTCTGGGGGAGTATGACTGACTGTTATATCCATATTGAGAGGAGACAACTACCCGTTTCTCACACTAGTCCCTTTTCCATTCTTTGAATTCCTCATGGAATCAAAACTTCAGAGGTATTCATTCTGAGCTCTCTCCTTTAGGTGGTTTCTGCCACTGCTTTGTAGAACTTCCCCTTGAATTTCTGTTTTCCATTTTACCCTAGTCCTAGGACACTGCCAGTCCTTGCATGTGACAGAGGGGACATTGTCCTGTGGTAGGCCTCTCCACCCCGCCCTCCCCTTCCCTGATTATGCTGCTGACAATTGATTTTTACCCTTTGCCTGGTTACCTTCTTTTATTATTTGCTTCAGCATTTCCTCCCTAGGTCTATACTACTCTTCTATTCCCCCAGGTGTCCCTTGCGCCAAGGAATTCTACCTCTACACCTTGATAGAATGAGTGGTCTTTTCAAGCACCAAATCCCCCAAACTACATCCAGCACAAAGTCCCCCATCTCCTTCACAAAAGATCTGCTCTTTACCAAAAAGAGCATTCATTAATGCAACTCCCTATCAGCACCAAAGCAATGCCTTACTCTTTCCCCTTCATTTTCACTCCTTCCCTCCTCTTCTTTACCCAATCCCCTGCAGGCTTTTCTATTCCAGAGAGACCAGAGGAGTCATCTTCCTTTCATTGTTTGGCCTTGATTTGACCTAGGCACATCAAACATCCTCCTGATGTCCTTGCCTCCCTTTCATTCACTCTCCCATTTTGTAATGTAGTCTAAACAAAAAGCATTGATTCACCTGTAGGTGGGATGTGGAAAAGTTCTTTCCATAACTCCCCAGGTCCACCTCTTCTGTTAGCTCTTTGTGACTTCAGTCTTCACCTGGGCCTCCTCGTGTATTTAGAAAGAAAGCTTTTACATGTCTCTGTCTTCTCACTCTCTTAGCATTCTTGGATAGCATCCTGTGGATGGTTGCATTTGTTCACCCTTCCTGCATTTTTATTATCTGGGGTGTTCAAGAAGCAAATTATTTCTTCAGGTCTGGTTTTCTTTTTAGGAATGTTTTTCATGACTTTTATTACTGAATACTTACCTTTCTTCATTTATGGTCAAGCTTACTTTTACCAGGTGTAGGTCACTTTGGGCTGCATCCTGAATTCCATTGCTCTTTGAAACTCCATTTCCAATTCCATTTCCTCCTGTGTTTTCTAGTGGTTCCAGTATAGTCTTGTGTTATTCAAATGGATTTTCCTTTGTATTTGAAAATCTTTCTCTAGGTTACTTCCAGATTTTGTTGTTTCTGAATTGAATTGCTAAATTTAACTACTGTGTATCTTAGAGTTTGCAGCCTTGGGCTTATTTCTGGAGGTGAAAGCAATCTATGGTTTTTTCAATTGGTATTTTATTTTATGTTTAGAAGTTCTGGGCAGTTTTCTTGCATTATTAATTGCTTTATGCTGTTCTGGTTTTTTGAATTGCCATTTTCTGTTAGGAGATCTCTAATCCTTCAACTGTCTCTTCCCATCTTGTCTTCTAGTTCAATGTGTTTTACTTGGATAGAAATGATATTTTCTTTTAATGTTAGTGTTTTTTCCTTCTCATCTTTTAGATTACCATCTACTTCTATATTCATGCATTCCCAGTCTATTCTCTTTTGTGTTTTGGTTGAGGCTTGCCATTGCAGATATTGTTCAGTCATTTTTCAGTCATGTCTGATTCTTCATGACCTATTTGGGGTTTTCGTGGCAAAGACATTGTAGTGGTTTGCCAATTCCTTCTCCAGCTCATTTTAAAGATGAGAAAATTGAGGTAAACAGGGTTAAATTACTTACTCAGTGTAATACAGGTAGTAACTGTCTAAGGCCATGTTTGAGCTCAGAAAGATGAGTCTTTTTGACACTAGGTCTAGCACTCTATTCACTTGTTAACCTGGAAATTAAGGAAACAATCAATATAGCAGAAATAAGGTCTTTAATGGGGCAGAGGAACTATAGCTCCTGGTATCGTGGTATCCTGGTATCCTGGTATCGCAAAGCAAAGCTTGGAAGCTAGGAATACCCAAAGATGGGAACAGAGGACAGGGTTTTTAATGGTGTAACAGAACAAAAAGGGAACCAAAAGATTGCTCCAGAGTGACATATAACTAATTAATGTAAATGAACCTTTGACTAAAGAAATAATAGAACTGCTCCTAAATTAAGTATAGGCATTACTGACTCTGAATAGAAACTACTTAATGTAGGTGGACCCTTTTTACATAATAACATAAAGTGCTGGGAGTAAGGTGGGGAACATTGGGAGGGGATAAGTTGCGTGGGGGAAGGTCCATAAGTCCATTAGAGTCTGGAAATGACAAGACAGTCAAACCCAGGCAATTTACCTCCCGGGGAAAGAGGGGATTGGGTGGGGAATCAGTTTCTCACTAAATTTTGTAGTTCTTACACTACACCACCTAGTTGCCCGGCATGGCAGATAACTATCTTTCTATTTTGTCCGTTTTTCTTCTTAAAAATCTTGTTTCTCTTTTAAACCACTTACGAACAAGTGTTGTGGTCCCATGTCTCCTTGAATTGCACGGAGGACCACAGGGTCCTCTGTTTCATCATATAGTGGATCATTTTCCTTTATTTGCAGTGTTCATGGATGTCTTGACTCATTTACTACATCTAGAGAGCATATTTTCTTCTACAGTTAAAATTTTCCCTGTTGATTTTTCTGCTTGTGTTTAATTTTAGTTGTCTTCTTCCTGAAGTCTTTTGTCATTTTATTCTTTTTTTCCTTATGTTCCTCTATTACTCATTTTCTTTCTCCCTTCCCTCTTATGGTCATTTTCCTGGGGGGTAGATGTCAAAAAGGCACAGCCTCTTCCCATGCTGGGCAATTCATGGTACACTAATCTGCATCTGTGCCCAAGCAACTTTTGAGAGTACTGAACTGGCCTCAAGTGATGCCAGACTCTTTCCTTCAGACTTAATAGAGTGCTGCATAGCCATCCTCCCACTAAGCACCTTTCCCATTCCTTCCCGTTTCTCTGGCCCAGAACATCATATGGCTGTCACATTGGTGCTATTGGAACTTAGGATGATTTCTGTCATTTGGAGTCTGTGTCTCTGAGGCTTTGAGAGTCAGGGTGGGATTGAACTCTGTATCAAACCCAAACACATCTTGTCCTGTTCCCTATGTTCCTCTGCTCTATTGTAGAAATGCTTACAGCACAGAACCTTGCTATAGTGATGGCTACCCAAGCTCCAGCAAACTTCTGCAGACTAGAATCCAGATCTTTATGGCACTAGAAAGAGGGAGTAGAGGGATTAGGATGTGGGGTTTGGTTTTATTGCAAGCCCGTAGGTTGGTTCCTTGGTTCTATAGTGGGCAGCCTTGCTGTTCATATCATGATATGTGGTAGGGGAGGAGATGCTCACTGGGATCAAAGGTTTCACTTTATTGGTTTGTTTGTTCTGTTCTTTTAAACTTTCTTTTGGGTTACTGGTGTTCTATTCCATGAAGACAACTGAAGTTGCTCTATCTTGCAATTTCTGTTTTGGAGATATTTAAGAGGTCATGAGGATCTGAGAAAATGTCTAGTACTCCATCTTGGTCGTGTGTAACTCAGAAAAATCCCCAGGTACCAAACTTTGAGTAACTCATTATGTTGGCTCAACTTTTCTTGACTCCAAAGTTGGTTTCTGATCCACTAAACAGTATCATAATCTTTTGTTTAAGACAACATCGTTGGAACCATCCCTAACCTTCCCTCCCTTTTGGAAGCCAGGCAGAGGCCTTAGATAGCAACACAACTGACTTGCCTGTTTCCTGCTCCCTTTTTTCATATGTGCTGTTAAGATCGTGATATTATGATTATAGAAAAACCTAAAACGCCCTCTCCCTAACTTCCAGCAAATTAATAAGAGTATCAGAAATAAACATCTACATCCAGTCAAGATCTAAAGAAAAGCCAGAAGCCAGTGAAGGTCTAGAAAGGAGTTAATACTAGGGAAGGTAGTTCAAGCCAAGGTAAATTGTCCTAAAGTCTACAAGTGCTAAAAAGAAGCCCCACCAAGGAAATGAGGTAAACAAAAGAAAGTACCAAATATAATAAACAGATTCTATGCATTAAAAAGAAATGTGAATAAAATACTTTTATTTTTTTTTAAAAAAGGAATGTGAGTTACAGAGGGAAAAAATGGCTTGATTCCAGGCGCTGAAAGAAATCACAGGAAAAAGTTAAACATTTGGAGAAAAAAAATCAAGAAGAAGGGGGAAGAAATTAACTATTTTCAATAATTGATATGCACAAAAAGAATATACAAAAGTAGAGGAAGGGTTAGGAGAAGCAGGCATTTTATAATCTACGTTACTCAAAATAGGATTGAATACAGTTTGTGTAGATGTAGATTAAATTTAACAATAAAATAGTCTACTAGGAAAAGACAAGAAAAAGAGACTAGTGGGAGGGAACTTTCAGAAGTAAAGCTTCTGATACTGTAACTTTCTTTCATTCTTTTTTTTTTTTTTGGTGAGGCAATTGGGGTTAAGTGGCTTGCCCAGGGTCACACAACTAGTAAGTGTTAAGTGTCTGAGGTCGGATTTGAACTCGGGTCTTCCTGAATCCAGGGTCGGTGCTTTATCCACTGCGCCATCTAGCTGCCCGCTTCTGATACTGTAAATTTCAAAGGCTAGATTACCAAATAGGTGTTATAAAGGGGAGAAAAAAAGCATGAAAACTAGAGATTAGTGTTTATATTGGTGAAGAGTCAAAGTTGTAGGAACCAAACATTTCAGTTGTACACTATTAGTGTTGATCACTCATTTACTCCACCTCATTCTTTGCAGAAGGGACAAAAGAGAGGAAAAAATTAGAGAATATATTGGAGGAGAATACAATTAATAGTCGTATCTCAGATGTTGTTATTTGGCAAAGAAGAAAAATGAGTGGTCATCTCATAATTCCATGGTTTTTTGCGTAGAGAAAGTACTTTTCTTATGGGAAATTAGAAATACTTTATTAGAAAATGTAGGGGCAGCTAGGTGGTGCAGTGGATAGAGCACTGGCCCCTGGAGTCAGGAGTACCTGGGGTTCAAATCTGGCCTCAGACACTTCACACTTACTAGCTGTGTGACCCTGGGCAAGTCACTTAACCCAATTGCCTCACTAAAAAAAAAAAAAAAGAAAATGTCACTAGTTTACATGCATCACCAGCTCCACTTACGTTCATGGTTAGACATCTTCTAGAATGTTTTCTTAATGACATTAGGATATTTTTTTAGGTGATGTATCAATCACAGACATGGAGATAGTTTGGTACGGTAGAAAGTGCTAAATTTTGATCAGAAGTTAGAGGAACTCATTTAAAATATTGGCTCTGCTATTTATTACCTGTGTGACCTTTACAAGCCACTTTAACCTCTTTAAAACATAATTCCTCATATGTAAAATAAGGAAGTTGGACTAGAACTCAGATGCTCCTTCCAGCTCTAAATTTATGATCCTATTTTAATTTCTACTTTATCAGAAATGCATATTAATTGCCATATACACATATGAAAAGAGATTATCCTTTTCACTATAGATCTTAGCTTAATCTCTCTTCAAAGGTTTCAAATAATATGTGTAAATTAAATATTACTCAAATACATATTTTGTGGACAAATCATATATTCATTCTCTTTCTTTTAACAAAACAGGCTAAAACTGAATACTAGGAATGGCCACAGCTTCACCACGGTCTGATACTAGTAATAACCACCAATGGAAGATCACAGCTTCAGGTGACTGGTAAGTTAACTATATTTATAGCTATTTGTTTAGACTCTTACTGTTGATTCAAATTTGATTCTATTTGAATAATAATATAGCCTCTGAAATTTAGATACCACAGCTCATTTGTCCTTCACAACACTTTAAGGTTAGTATAGTATCTCAGTTTGACAGATTTAGAAATTGTTACTGAGGGTTTTAACAATCCGCCCGGGGGTCACATAGAGAGTAAGTTTGTCAAATAGGATTTGAATACGGGTTTTTCCAACTCTTAAGTCCAATGTTCTATTCATAAAATCTGTTTCAGTGTACCAGTTTGTACTTGTTGGATATTTCTTAAAATACTCTCTGTAATCAATGCTTGGATAAATATATATGGATAGCATCACTAAGCTATTATTAAGAATACATACTGTGCAAGGCATACTTCAAATGATTATGTGAGGGAACTTAAACACCTTTGTAGGATCAACTCAATGTTTTTGTGAGGGCAAAGCCATGTTCCAGCTCTGGCCTACTTTAGAGCCCTTGAGGCAATCAAGTTCTACTTTTTCCTGATGAAAGTGGAGATGTTACCCAAGTACCTGCCGGATTTTATTTTTCCTTAATGATCTATTTTAGAGAGCTCTCTCATATTCTTTGGCCCAAAAGAATCACTCCCCTTGATGACTTAGAGCTATAAGAGGAGGGCTAAAAATGCACAGCCAACAGGGCTTTAAGACTTTGCCATCCCATAGTGGTACCTGTGGCTAAGCTGAGCCCATTCTGAATTTATTCCACAAAAATAGTGGTCCTTGAAAGGCTTCTGCAGTACCTAGAGTTCAATTTATTTGATCCACCATTTAATACTTTTGTGACCATAGGCAAGTCACTTTACCAGCTATTCTTAACCTGGTCTCCTGGAAGGTTAGTTTTCTTTGTAAAACTAAATAATTTTTTTGTGTTTGAAAATTCATCATACTGACAAAGGAATCCAGAACCTCTGCTTTATTTAACTTATCTCTCTATCTCATTTTCCTTTTCTATTAAATGAAAGCATTAGATTAGATGACTGATGCAGTGAATTTTTAGAATCAGAGACTTTGGTTCTTTTCCCTACCCAAATTACCACTTCTGTCCTTTTGGACAATTCAGCTCATTTGCCCTCCTATTTGACTTCCAGATTTTTCACTAATGATAAGCTTTAAACTAGGATGCATGGAACACTATCTTTTCCAGCATATTTATTGTCCCCTCCACCACTCCCATTTTCTCACTAATTTTCAATCTTTCCCCACAGCCTACAAAAACACCCTTCGATCCATCCATCCCCACTAGCTGTTATTGTCCTATATGTCCCCTTCCTTTCCTGATTAAACTTCTTGAGGAGGCTGTCTATGATCAGTGCTTCCACTTCCTTTCCTTTCATTCTCTTTTTAGTCTTTTTTAGTCTGGCTTTGAACCTCATGATTCAATTGAAACTGCTTTCTCCAAAGTTACTAATGATCTTTTTTTTTTTTTTTTAAGTGAGGCAATTGGGGTTAAGTGACTTGCCCAGGGTCACACAGCTAGTACGTGTTAAGTGTCTGAGGCCGGATTTGAACTCAGGTCCTCCTGACTCCAAGGCCGGTGCTCTATCCACTGCGCCACCTAGCTGCCCCACTAATGATCTTTTAATTGCCAAATCTAATGACTTCTCAGTCCTTGTCCTTCTTGACTTCTGTAGTCTTTGGCACTGTCACTCTTGATATTCACACTACTGAGGTTTTCATGATGACACTATTCTCTCGGTTATCCTACCTATCTGACTACTCCTCAGTCTCCTTTAGTGAATCTTTGTCCAGATCATGCATACTAACCACAGATGTGCCCCTAAATATGTCTTGTGGGCCTTCATTTCTTTTCCCACCATACTACTTTGCTTGATCTCATTTGCTGTCATAGATTAAATTATTATTGCTATGTGCATGATTCTCAGATATATTTGTCCAATCTTAACCTCCTTCCTGATCTCCAGGTTTGCATCTCCAACTTCTGGTTGGACATAGAACTAGATGTCCCATTTATATCTTTAAGTCAACATGTCAAAATAGAATCCATTTCCTCCCTCTGCCCCTACTCCCCAACCAAACCCTCTCCTCTTACTAATTTCCCTATTACTGTGGAGAGCAATACCATCCTTTCCATTGCCCAGTATCACAACCTATGTGTCACTGGACCTCTTCTTATCCTAACACCAAAGCAATCCATTTCCCAACTCATTTTCCTTGGTTGTCCCCTATGACTTGAATTCATTTTCTCTTGTTTCCACCTCTTGATTCTTGTTTCTGCCTCTTGCTTCCTTTAGTCTCAGCTAAAATCCAGTTCCTGCCAGAAGCCTTTCCAATTCCCCATCTGCCACCCTTTCTCTCTGAGTCATCCCTAATTTATCCTGTGTTATAATTTGTTTTGCACATAGCTACTTTCATATTTTCATTGTTAGATACTTGAGGGCAGGGGCTATTTTTGCTATTCTTTCTATCCCCCCATTTAAAAACAGTGCTTGGCACATTGTAGGGTATAGCTATAATTCTCCAACTTGGTCTCAGAACCCCTTTAAACTCTCAAAATTTTTGAGGGACTCTGAAGAGATTTTTTTGTATGGATTGTTTTATTGATATTGACCATATTAGAAAATAAAGCTGATAACTATTTAATATATGTATTCATTAAAAATCATTTAAAAATCATAATTTACTCATGTACCGCCCCCTCCCCTTTCCAGTAGCTTGAAAGGTATCTCCTTCCTTTATTCTCTTTTTGTTTTTTATGACATGACATATTTGGATCATGTATCCTTTTGGAATTTTTTATGGCGTATTAAGTTAAGAGTTCAGTGGCTTTTACCTTCAAACCATAGACCAATTTCATTGATTTAAATAGAAATGAGCATCAGAAACTCTGCCCATAGGTAGAATAGGTCAGGATCAGGTATTTAAGCTAACCTTACATTTCTTTAAATGCTGAAGTGCTGACTATCACAGCCCTTCTGCAAGTAGGAAAGTGGTTGTCAGATAAGACTTTAAGAATTTTGTAGTGTGTTGGTTGTGGTTTCTGGGTTTTTTATCTTTCTGTCTTCACTGATTTTATTGTTTATGACTTGTCCCTCTGGGCAGGTAGTCACTCAGGAGTTTGTATGGCAGGTAACTTTTTTTCTGTGGTCTTGTATGTGGTCCCTGGCTGGGTCTTACACTGTTTGAGAGGTGTGTCACACAGTATGGCCAAGAGGGATCTGAGAAATGATGATCTGCCCTGTAGATGTAGCATCAGTTACTTGACTTACTTTAAATTTTTATCAGTGTATTGGTATCTTTGTAACAAACAATATCATAGAAATAGCTCAAAAGCAAAAGAGTAGAGACAAAGGTTTGAAGAGAATTTTTGTTGTTCATTTGTTTCAGTTGTGTCTGACTCTTTGTGACCCCCTCTGAAGTTTTCTTGTCAAAGATACTGGAGTGGTTTGCTATTTCCTTCTCTGTCTCATTTTACAGATGAGGAAACAAAGGCAAACAGGGTTAAGTGACTTGCTCAGGGTTACAGAGCTGAGGCCAGATTTGAACTCCAGAAGATGACTCTTTCTGACTCCAGGGAGGGCACTCTATCCACTGTGCCAGCTAGCTGCTTCTTAAAGAAAATATTCAGTTCACCTGAAAAAGGAGTTAGTAATTTTAGTGAACTTGAAGCTCAACAGGAGTCAAGCTGCCTGATATGGCAGCTGGAAAAGTTAGTATATTTTAAGGTTGTGTTATGAGAGTCATGGTCAAGGGACATGGTTGTATCAAAGTATGCTTCTCTGGTTAAATCATACATCAAGTATTGTGCTTATTTATAGAAGGATGTTGATAAACTTGATAGTATTTAGAAAAAGCAAGCAGGCAAGATTTCTTAAGTTTAATTAGTTGAAAAAAAGATGGATGTTCACTTGGAGAAGAAAAGACTTAGGGAAGACATGATAGCTAATTTTGAGCAAAGAATCCAGAAAAGTGAGCCAGAGGGTACTCTCTGAATGTGGATATTGGGAAGTGAGCTATATAGAGTAGAGATGGCTAGTGGTTGAAGCAAGAAGCTTCCTTAGAGTAGGAAGTGGAGATGCTAAGCTGAAATGATCTTGAGAGATCTGCCTGGGACATTGGTATTTTGTAATTTGATATTCATAAATTGGTATTGATAAGTTGTGGATGTAGGGTACTTTGGAGTAGTGCTTTCCTCGTGACGTAGTTGTATCATTTCCTATGTACAGTTAATTTTACATTACTGAGTAATTATTGGCAAAGTGTGGTTAAGAATATATCTTTTAAACAATGTATTAGGGTGCCTGTCTTTCTGCAGCCCCTCTGACATGATAATTTCTTCTCTTTGTTATCTTTGCAATTTTTCTAGGTATGAGGTGAAACCTTACATTTGTTTTGATGGTCATTTTTCTTACTATTAATTATTTGGAGCAGTCCTTCGTATGGTTGTTAATAGTTTGAAGTTTTTCTTTTGAGAACTATTTATCTGTAGCCTTTGGCCTCTTCTCCATTGGAGAATAGCTTTTGGTCTTAAGTATTTTTGTGATTTCTCTATGTTTTGGGTATGAGATGCTACTGAAAACACAGATTTTCTTCCAATTTGGAAAACCCTCTGTTGATTTTGTTTTTCCAAAATTTTAAAAATTTGATACAATTAGAATTTTTTTTTTAACTTTTGGTTTACTAAGGTTTAATCACCTTAATCTGTTTGGTTAATAATTTTTTCTCTACCCATAGCTGTGAAATGTACCTGATCTTGTTTATTTATTAAAAATAAAATGTTAATGGGATCTTCTGGTTTTGTATCACTTATATTTCCTAAAAATTCCCTTCCGCTCCCAGAAAATCTCTCCTATAACAGAATAAAAAGAAAAAATATTTCTCTAAAGGTAAATGGCTTCTAAAGAGTAAGTTTATTATGCTTAAACTGGATAGAGGGGAGTTTGGGGGTAGGAAGAGAGATGTGTTTTTATCTTTCCTGAAAGAAGTCACAGCAGTCAATCCAATCCAAGAGGCATTTTATTTAAAACCTATTATTTGAAAGGCACTGAGTTATGTCCTGGGATACAAAGAGAGAATGAAAAAGATGTTCCTTCCCCCAAGGAGCTTACAGATTATTTACCTATTAGACATATAGGTTGTGTAATGGATGGAGTGCTGGATTTAGAGTCAAGAAAGATCTGAGTTTGAACACTGCCTCAGACACTTTACAGATGTGTGACTCTTGGCAAGTCATTTAATCCCTCATTCTTAGTTTTCTCATCCATGAAATGGGAAAATGAATAACAGCCACTTGATGGTGTTGGTGTGAGCAAATAAGATAATGTAAAAAGTGCTCAGCAAATTTAAAAGCACAATATGTTTCTTCAAAATAATTTTTTAATTAAAAATACATCTCTCTCATTCTACCGCCTCCCCTAGTTGAAACAAATATGCATAGTCAAGCAAAACAAAACAGTTCTGTAATTGGCCAAGTCCCAATACAATATTTTTCAACTTGCACTCTGTTACTTTTTTTTTTCAGGAGGTGGGTAGCATGTTTCATTCAGAGTTCTTAAGTCTTTCAGATTTATTTGTCTTTACAATATTGTTGTAATTATATAAATTGTCTTCTTGGGTTTGCACATTACATTCTGCCACAGTTCATATAAACCTTCCCAGGTTTCTCTGGAACTGCCCCTTCCATCATTACTTAGAGCATGGGAATAGTCTATCATATTCACATAGCATAATTTGTTCAGCCTTTTTCTACAAGTGGGTATTCACTTAGTTTCCAGGGAAACTAAAACTTCCCCAAAAGGGCTGCTTTAATATTTTTGTTCATAATGGGTAATTTCCCTTTTTCTTTTATTTCCTTGGAGTGTAGACCCAGTAGTGGTATCCCTGGGTCAAAGGATAGAGAAAGTTTAGTAAACTTTATGGATCGTAGTTCCCAGTTGCTTTCCACAATGGCTGAACCAGTTCATACCTCCAACAACAGCATTTTGGGAATAACTTTCCCAATCTAATGAATATGAGGTATAACATCAGAATTGCTTTTATGTGCATCTCTTTATTTATTCATGATTTGGAACATTTTTTTCATATTGCTTTTGATGGCTTGAAATTCTTACTTTGAAAACTGTTCATATGCTTTTTGACTATTAAATAATTGGGTAATGGCTCTTAGTCTTATAGATTTGACTTAATTCCCTGTTTAACTTTATCAGAGAAATTTGGTAAAAAGATTTTCCCCATCATTTCCTTGCTTCCCTTTTAATTTTAGGTACATTAGTTTTGTCTATACAAAATCTTTTTAACTTTATCAAAATTGTCCATTTTACCTTCTTTAATCTACTTTATCTCTTGTTTGGTCTTGAGTTCTTCCTTAATCCATAGATTTGGCAGGTAATTTCTTTCTTTCATCTCTAATTTATTTATGATGTCATCCTTTAAGTCATGTACCAATTTACAGCTTATTTTTTGTATGTGATGTAAGATGTTGCTCTGTACCTGGTTTCTGCCAGTCTAGTCTGTTAGTTGTTACTGTTGTTGTTGTTGTTACTGTTACTACCACTGGGGAGAATGGAAACAACATGCAAACAATGAAGTATATATACAAGATAATTTGAGGAGGAAGGAGAGAGCACCTGCAATTACAAGGTCAGGTAAGGCTCTGCATAGGAATTGGTACATAACCTGGATCTTGATGGAAATTAGAGACTCTAAGAAGTAGGTAGGGCTGTAGTGCTATCTAGATATGAGTCAGGGACAAGAAGAAGGGAAAGAATCTTCTATTCTATCACAGTCTGTGGAAAGGTATGGCAGTGGGGGATGGAGATTGAAGAGCAGCAAGTAAGGCTAGTTCAGTTGGAATGTGGAAGGGTCTAATTTGAAGTAAGCCCAGAAAGTTAATTTGGACCCAGAATGTGAAGAGCCTTGAATGCCATGCAGAAGAGTTTATATTTTTTCCAGGGTAATACAGTCACTGAAAGTGGTTCTTTTAAAAATACAGCTGTATTATTGATTCACTTTATTTATTTCACAGTCTTTGAAGGGGTGGAGGAAACTCCTTCTATTCCTCTAGATTGAATCCTCTTTTGTGACAAAGATAAATAATTTAGCAAGAACATCTGATATATAGTGACTGTCCCTGGAAATGTATGTAATAGTCTATCCTATTAGTCTAGTACCTCTCAGCTATGAAGAGAGATTTTTTTTGTTGATGTTATTAATCTGTTATCTAGGACCTTTACTGGTTTTTCAGTTGTTCTGTGTTTGTCTTGCTTTTAGTTACCCTTTCATTTACCTTGTGATTGTTGTGTATATTCCTTAGGGCTTATTTCTCTCTGTGTCAGCTCACACAGATTTCTCCCAGATTTTGCTTAATTCTTCATATTCATTATTTCTTACAGCATGATAATATTTGCTGAAGGTTCTTGAAGAGAGGATTAATCAGCATACTTGTGCTTCTATCAGATTCTGAGATATATAAGATACTAGTTGCTTTAGAACATGCATTATATAGATTTTTTTTGTAAGACATATGCTTTAGTAATTGTCATGTTTCTGTCAGTTTCTAGTGCCAAACTGAAAAGAAAAAAGAACTGGTTTGGAACAGCTATTTATGCAGAATTATCTGTAGATGGAGAAATTAAGAAAACAGCAAAATCTAGTAGTTCTTCTAATCCAAAGTGGGATGAACAATTAACCGTGTAAGTATTTTGTTTTAATAACTTGTATGTATGTAACATTTCACCATCAAAAATCATACCCTGATACCTCACCTTGGCCTGGAAGTAACTGCAAAATGCAGAGTGGTACATAAGCTCTGATTTGAACTAGAGTTAATAATAATCATAATAGGTAACATTTATATAGTACCTACTGTGTGCCAGGCATATAGTGCCTGTGCTAAGTGCTTTATAATTATTATCTCATTTGATGAGCACAACAACCTGGAAGGTAGGTACTGTTATTATGCCCATTTTATAGATGAGTAAACTTATGTAAACAGAGGTAAAGTAACTTTGCCCAGGTTCACACTACTTAATGAGTTTCTGAGGCTGGATTTGAATACATCTTCCTAATTCTAGACCCAGTTCTCTATCCACATACTACCTGGCTACCCTCTACCATGCAGGGAAAAGCTACTTTCTAAGGATTAGTCTCCCTAAGCACAGAGAGGATCATTGCCAGTAGGCTGACTACTAGGTGATTCCTTGGCCATAGTAACCCTGAAATAAAGAAAAGCACAAGTTGCATTTAGTTCTGTGAACCCTCTATCTTTTTTTGTGGACCTTGTGGCACTATGGCATAAAAGGGGACAGGTAGATAGTGTTAAAAACTTCACAGTCTCAAGGTTAAAAGCTATTTAATTGATATCTTCAATGAAAGATCATTATCTACCAACTTGTGGTTCCATGTACAACTAGAGAAACTAAGTTATATAAGTATTTGCATTCTCATTGTAAAAGAAACCAGAAGATGTAATGCTTACTTATATATTCTCTGTGGAGGTAGGCAAGTAAAGGAGTTGCCCATTAGTGGAGTTGATTTCATTGTTATCTCCAAAGAAAACAAGAAACTTAATTTAGAGAAACATTTGCTTATCTTGCCTTGCAGTGCTGTTCATAAGCAAAAGCATAAAGACCACCATGAAGATAGTTGAAGTTTATATTATTAAGAAGATATAGAAATTCTTTTGTTTTTCTTTTTTGGTGAGGCAATTGGAGTTAAGTAACTTGTCCAGGGTCACACAGCTAGTGTCATGTGTCTGAGGCCAGATTTGAACTCAGGTCCTCCTGAATCCAGGGCTAGTACTCTATCCACTACACCACCCAACTGCCCCAAGATATAGAAATTTTACAAAAATAATTTTAAAAGACCCTCTGATTAAATCATAAGTTACATACTTTGGTAATTGTTGACAGTTGTTAAAATCAGCATAAGAGAAAATGTTGGAAAACATGGCTCATGATTAAAAAACAAGCGACCAAAGGCTTAGAATTATAGGATCATAGTATCATAGAGCCTGAGCTGGAAGAGATAATTAGAGGTCATTTAGTCCAACAGCTTCATTTTCATGTGATCAGATTGAGACCCAAGGAGCTTAATAATAGGTACTTAATAAATTCCTATTGCCTGACTTGACTTGATGTATTTTATTCACTGTGGCCTAGACTAGGGTTCTTTTCGTGTAAGGGGGAAAGTTTTGGACTTTTAGTCAGAGCACCTCAGGTAAATCCCAGCCCTGCTACTCAAGAATTAGGCAACAACACAGAAACTTTGTGAATAAATGATTCATTAAATAATTCTGTCGTCATAAATAAATAAGTGTGTGTGGGGGGGGGGGGGCAGTGTTCATCAAATTCCTGGACGTTTCAGACCCCATCCAGTCAGGAAGAAGTGAAAGGAGGGCATCATTTCCTTTGCCCATCCCCCGAGGAACCCCAAGTGCCTATGCCCTATTTGGTTTACTTTGGGAGATGGAAATCTTTCCCCCTTATCTTTCCTTTATATTTCCCCTAAGCACCCTTTGCTCTGAGACCTTACCAGAGATCACCAGAGAAGAGAAGGGTAGAGCTCACTCTTCTCTACTGTTCATCTCTCCTCCATTCAAGACCACCCTTACCCCAAGCAGCAATTAGGTGAGAATAGCAGTATAGTTATTCATACTATTTGGATGAGCCATGTATCAATTATAAACTTCCTGTGAGATGCAGGATCAGTAAGCCTTATCTGTTTTTTCACCGTATCTTAAGTCCTTCTGACTTTACTATCTGCCCAAATGCTATGCCTTCCAGTCCCCTGGCCATTATCTAAATATGTTCTTAAAAGAAAATCACACTATATATAATAAATATTCTCATATACAGCCCTTTCCTATTGTACTCTGTATATAGGAATGTTCGGTTTATTTGGCCCATAATAACCAAAAAAAAAACGGTGGTGATTGAGCTCTGTCTTGAATGGAGAGATTTTTTCGGTGAAGCAGAGGTGGAGTATTTTCTAGACATGGTAGAGAACCAGTGAAAAAGCATGGAGATATAGTTCCCTTTGTGAGGAATAGAGAGTAGTCCATTTGGACTATATCATAGAGTTCAAGAAGGGAAGAAATATGTAACAAGGATAGAAAGAAAGGTTGGGACCAAATTGTGAAGTACTTTAGCATGGAGATAGATATAGTTCCCTTTACGAGGAAGAGAGAAAAGCCCATTTTGGCTATATTAAAGAGTACACGGGGGCAACTAGGTGGTGCAGTGGATAGAGCACCAGCCCTGGATTCAGGAGGACCTGAGTTCAAATCTGGCCTCAGACACTTAACATTTACTAGCTGTGTGACCCTGGGCAAGTCACTTAACCCCAATTGCCTCACTTTAAAAAAAAAAGAGTACATGAAGAGAAGAAATGTGTAACACGTACAGAAAGAAAAGTTGGAACTAAATTGTGAAATATTTTATCCTGCAGCAGTAGGGAACCACTGGAATTTGTTGAATAGAGGAGTGATGTGGTCAGATCTTCACTTTAGGAAAAGGTAGATTGATAGAACGTAGATTAGAGTAGGGAGAGATTAGAGTCAAGGAGACCAATTAGAAGACCTTTTCAGTAATCTAGATGAGAGGTAATGAGCCCTTGACTTATGGTAGTTACTGTATAATTAGAAAGAAGAGTTCAAATGTGAAAAAGCTATTGAATGTAGAAAAAGTAAGATTCGGCAACTGGTTGGATATCAGTGGGATATAGAAGCAAAAGTGAGTGAGGAGTTGCACACAGTGCCAAAGTTATAAACCTTGGGGACTATAAAAATGATGATGACCTTGGGAGAAGAAAGGAAGACTATGTTATGTTTTGGGCATGTTGAGTTTGAGATGTCTGTATGACATAATTTGAAATATCCAATATGCTGTTGGTGATGTGGCATTTGAACTCAGGAGAGGGATGAGCTGGATATACATAGCATAGTATGTGTCTTGTATGTATATTTTTTCTCTATCCACATCCACATATATACACATAGATATACACACATATACATATGTGTACATATATACTGTGATGTTTAAAATCTAAATGTGTGGTCGCCTTAAATTAGAAGCTTTAGCACCAGTCTTTGGGCATTAAGCATTTATTAAAGCATACCAGGTATTCATGTGGAGTTCAGAAAGTTAAGAAAAGGCCTATCTAGCCTAGAGTTCCAGCCTGGTCTGGTTCTTCCTCAAGTCCTACACCATGAGCCTGCTTCAGTGACAAACTGCCTTCAAACTGAGTGTGGAAGCTTTTTATAGGTCTGGAGCAGAGGCGGTCCTTACACACTGCTTCAAGTTGATTGGTAGGCATTGTCCAAATCCATTGGTTCACTGGACTTGAAAGTGGTCTCATGTTGAGTTCAGAGTTCTTAGCTTCTAAGAACACTACCTTCTTAAGGGCTAGCCAGGTGTGGTTACAATCTAATTAACTTGAAGTAGGCTAATCAGCAAAATCAATCACTCATTTAATTCAATCAGTTTAGATTAATCTCCAGGTGAGCCTTTATCTGCCAAATCCCATTATTTTCTCACATTCTCCCCTGTGCTTCATTAAGAAACATTGTTTCCTTAATGAAGCAATAACATTACAGATACTTATGACTAACAATGTAAAGGAAATGAAAAGAGAGAAAAGAAATTGAGGGATGCATTGACAGTGAACTAAAGATGTATGTGTGTACATATACATACACACTCATGTACACATATACATATACAAATGTGTATAAAACAGGCTACATTTCTTTCCTGAGTTCCACATCTCCAGCTGCCTATTAGACACTTCAAACTGGATGACCTAGAAATAGCTCAAACTCAACATAACTTATTATTTTTTCCTCAAATCCTCCTCTCTCATAAGGCTATCATAGTTTTTATACCTCACTGATATCCTGTCACTTGCCACATCTTGCTGTTTCTATAGCCACAGGATATTTGACATTTGAGCCCTTCTCTAATTATACAATCACTACCATAGGTCAGGTAAATAATTTTTGACTAATAAAAACCATGTACAGAAATGTAGAGAGGCTAAATCCAAGGACCAAGAAGCCTGCTCAGATGAAAGCAGTTAGTCCTCAAAATGACTGAATTGTAGTACCTGTCATCAGGTTGCTCTGTGGATGTCTAAGACACATGAGCTATGACTTCTGGTCTGAGATTTTATCCACTATTCTCTTTTCCCTATTCTTTTTTCTCTTCTCCCACCTCCCTAATACACAGACACAAACGCACCTATATCCAGATTTATGATAAATAGCTCTAGACCTATATTGCACGCAAATACATATTTATATATATTTACATGTATTCATATATTTATAGCTGTGTTATTCTAGTCAGGTCACTTAACCTCTATCTCATTTGCCCTATCTGTAAAGTGTGGTAATAACAACACTTGTCACCTGGGTTGTTGTGAAGACAAAATGAAGCAATTGTAAAGTACTTTGCAAATCTTAAAATATCATATAACTACTAGTTATTTATAGTCTATGTACATATATGTACCCATATCTCAAACTCTGTCTTTTTATAGATTTGTAGCTGTATATAGGTATTTATGTATGTCTTTATACATAGATCTGGATATGTACATATGTGAGTATATAGGTTTGTCTGTGTATGTTATTCACACACAGATACATGTAGGGGGAGGGAAATGAGAATAGTAGATAAAGCCTTAGGCTGGAAATTGGGTCATGTGGCTGAGAGGCCCATAAACCTACCTAATTATATGTATTATGTTTCAGCTACTCCTAGAATTTGTGATTTCTTCTGTGTAGGCTCCATTGATTGAGATGATAGCTTTTTTCACCTCTGAACAGTCTTTGTGAATTGTGACCAAAAAAATTAATTACATGGAACTAGTTTGTTGATGAACCTCTCTTGATTGAGCTAGGTTATTTCTCAAAACCACATGGATCATACCTAAAGTCCATTTATCTTAGAGGAGGCATGATTAAACTATTTGTGTATTAATGTTATTGGGATTTTAATGGTTTTCAAACTAAGATGATTTAATAGTGATGTGGTAACCAGGAAGGCTGTTATGATCCCAGTTTGCATTAATAGAGCAATGTTGTCTACAGTGAGAGAAGCAGTACACAGTAATCAGCTGTAATCAGACCATATCTAGGGTGTCGTGTTCAGTCTGGGGTGTTACATTTTAGACAAGTTACAAGGTATATAAAGAAAGTTAAGTATGATTATGATGAGACTGAAAACTTTGTTGTATGACAATCTATTGAATTAACTTGTTTGTTTTGTTTGGGGGGTTTTTGGTGAGGCAAGTGGGGTTGTGAATTGCCCAGGGTCACACAGCTAGTAATTGTCAAGTGTCTGAGGCCAAATTTGAACTCAGGTCCTCCTGACTCCACTGCGCCACCTAGCTGCCCCTTGAATTAACTTGTGATGCCAAAAAGAAGATTTAGTGGGGAACCTGATAGATTTCTTCAAATGAAAAAGGGAGTAGGTTTGTTCTGCTTTGATACAGTAAGCAGAACAAGAAGCAGTGGGGTGGCAATTTCAGAAAAACATTGTTTTTTGTTTGTTTGGTTTTTTTAGTGAGGCAATTGGGGTTAAGTGACTTGCCCAGGGCCACACAGCTAGTAAGTGTTAAGTGTCTGAGGCCGGATTTGAATTCAGATACTCCTGACTCCAGGGCCGGTGCTCTATCCACTGCACCATCTAGCTGCCCCTAAAACATTGTATTTTGATCTTAGGAAAAACTTCCTTATAATTATAGCTGTTCAAAAGTGAAGTGGGCTGCCTTGAGAGCCAGTGCATTTTTCCTCATTGAAGATCTTCAGGAGGAAAAAAAATACTGGATGATTGATTGATATGGGATAATATAGTATGTATCAGTTCAGATATGGTTTAGATGACCTCTGAGATTCTACGAGTCGTCTATATTCTGTAGTATTTTGGAGGTTTAAAGCAAGTTATTTTCAGTGATTCTAAATTATTAGAATATAATGTGGCATGAGTCACTGGAATCCCTGCCACTGTTAAGAGAACAAGAGGAAGACTCCCTAGCACCTTAAATGTAATGCCTTCTCATAGATTTATAGAAAGGATGACATGGACAAGAATCTTATATTGATATGTTTTAATATGAACTATCAGAGGAACCACATTAATGTGGTCACAGATACATATGAATATAGGTGTATTCTCTAGCAGATACAAAGAACTTTATTAATTTGGACTCTGCTATTTGAAATTTTTTTAGTCAAGGGCAGAGCCAAGATGGTGGAGAAAAGGCAGAGAACTCTCCTGAGCTCTCCCAAATTCTCATCCAAACAACTTTAAATAATGAATTCTTAAGTGGCAGAACCCATAAAAAGATGGAATGAAACAATTTTGTAACCCAAAACAACTCACAAGGTCAGCAGGAAAGATCTGTCATACTGGGTATGACAGATGGTCCAGTATGGGCTGCTCCAGCATAGCTTTGGGGGTTACTGAATCAGCAGTGGCAGTGGTAGCTTCTAGAGCTCTCAGCCCATAGACACTAAGGGTGTTGGACAGTTGGTCACAACATTACAGGGGCTCCCTTTGCTGGCACTGGGATAGGACTCAGTTGCATTGCCCATTCACAGATCTGTGTCATAGTCCTGAGTTATAGTCCCAGGGTGAAAAGGAGCACCAGTATACCAGAGCTTGTGGATACAGAGGAGCAGGGACCCTGATTACAGTTACAGGATGGAATAGCAAGAACTGAAAACTTACCAGAACTAGCTCTGAAAATAGCTGCACAAAAAACCTGAAGCTTAGGACAATGTCACTTCCACACTGGGAGCAGAACCCAACTTTAACATCAAGTTAAAAATCAGGAAATAAATCAGAAAAATGAGCAAACAACAAAAAAAAGAACCTGACTACATAAAGCTACCATGATCGAAAGAAGACAACAGAGGCAAAACTGCTACATCTAAAGCCTTAAAGAAAAATGTGAATTGGTCTCAGTCCTAAAAAGAATTCCTGAAAGAGCTCAAAAAGGATTTTAAAACTCAAGGAGAGCACCAGCCCTGGAGTCAGGAGAACCTGAGTTCAAAACTGGCCTCAGACACATAACACTTACTAGCTGTGTGACCCTGGGCAAGTCACTTAACCCCAATTGCCTCACCGGGAAAAAAACAAAACTCAAGGAGAGAAGTAGAGGATAAATTAGGAAAAGAAATGAGTGGTGCAAGAAAATCATGAAAAAAAGTTAACTGCTTGGTAAAGTTAGGCACAAAATACTGAAGAAAATAACACCTTAAAAAACAGGATAGGTCAAGTGGTTTTAAAAAAAAAAAGGCACAAAAATTGACTGAAGAGAACAACTCCTTAAAAAGCAGAATTGGCCAAATAGAAGAGAAGATACATAAACTCACAGAAGAAAATAGCTTCCATTTACCTAACTGTAATTTTTAAGGACTTAATAACTCTATGAGACATCAAGAAGCAATAAAACAAAATCAAAAGAATGAAAAAATAGAAGAAAATGTGAAATCCAATGCTACCTCAGCACTCACTGAAACTTGTTGAAACTTGCTGAATTTGGTATTTGACACATTTTGACAAGAAAAAAATGCTTCAGCACTCAGTGTTTGCTAAGACCTGTATGAGTCAAGACACCACCCCACTTCCTACCTCTCTGGAGGAAACAAAGACTGACGTATTAGGCTTACAGTAGTTCATCCCCAGTGCAGAAAGCCACGTATTTCACTGTGTACTTTCTTGTGCTTTTTTTCATTTTTCCAGAACAGGGAAAATTCATGATTATATCACCAAATCCCAGGAATATAATCATCCCCTCCTTTCCTCCTTGGGCTTAGATTTGCTCCTGAACAGACCCTTTTCCCTTTAGATGTTCATTTAATCACTGTGGGAAAATTGAGTTTACTCCATGCCATTGGAGACAAGGGCTTCTCTCTGAGTCATCAAATGCCATGGTTAAAAATTCTCTCATCCACTCCTGGAGTACACTGGTGTAGCCCTTCTGTTGCCTGAGGAGTGTGGGAGTTCTGGGATTTGTGTTAGTGTCTTTTAGAGTGCAAGTGGTAACAATGTTAGATTGAAAGTAGAGTCCAATTAAGCTCATGGAAATCTGATCCCAGAGGAAATGGGACTGGCAGAGTCCAAATGAGAAGCAGGCTGGTGAACTGGCATCAGGAGCAGAGAGGGTGGGGTCCCCCCCTGCCACCCCACAGGCCTGATTCCTCACCATCCACCTGCCGAGATGCATGGAAGTTTGAGGTGGAAGAGGTGGGGAAGGGTCATAAAACAAGTGGTGGAGGTTCTGCTTTCCCTGAGAACAAACAGGGGCCAACAGATAGTCCAGGATGCTGTCAGCCACCCAGGGAAGTTTCTGAAACCCTCCTCTGCCTCTTCACAGCTGCTGCCATCTGCTGCCACCTGCTGCCACCCGCCGCCACCACAACCTTCAAGATGAAAGCTTCTTTGCTTCTTTTTTGATCTCTCTGCCTCAGCTCTCTTAAGAAAGGGAGCAGCAGGCTGAGTGTGTTGGGGGTGGGGTACTTCATGCTGTTCCCCTGACAAAACCTCCTCAGGTGTAGGAGCTTGTTATTTCAGATAGTACAGCAGCAGCTTCTCCTCTGTACACAACCCCACCCCATCCCCATGTCCCTGAAGGAAATGAATGTCTATACTTAAATCTGGTTTGAGGTCCCCCTGCATATTCCATGATGAGTAGTCATTGAGGCTGGACTTGTGGGGGTGGGGTGGTGACATGATGGAGAGAGAGAATTTGGGGCCTAGAGAAATGAAACAATCTATTTTTTTAAAGTGGACTTTTGTTATTTTTTTTTTTTTAAATTTAAAAAAGGGAAAAAACAACATCCATTTATAAATTGCCAAGTAAAATATAAATTTTCTAGGGTTCAGAAATGGATTCTTTCAATTTATATTACTTCTTATGGGAAAAATTTGATTGGTACATATCGTTTTTGCCACTCGTTGTCTCTTCTGGAACCAATTAATGTTTTGGATTCCAATTTTTATCCCTCCTTCCCTCCCTCCCTTTCCAGGCTTTTCTAAAGTCATCCTGTTTGTCATTTCTTAGAACACAATAATATTCCATCACCATCATATACCACAGTTAGTTTATCCATTCCCCAGTTGATGGGCATTCCTTTGATTTCCAATTTTTAGCCACCACAAAAAGAGCTGCTATATTTTTGTACAAATAGGTCTTTTTCTCTTTTAGGGGATGTATTTGGAATATAAACCTAGCAGTGGTATTGCTGAATCAAAGGGCACACGCAGTTTTATGGCCCTTTAGGCATATGCAACCAATTAATGAGGAATACTGAGGTACCACTACTGTATCTCATTGAAAAAAACACCAGATCTGTGAAATAGATCAAGGCAAGATAATTTAAAAAATATTGGACTACCTGAAAGCCATGATCAAAAACAAACCTAGACATCATCTTTCAAGAAATTATCTAGGAAAACTGCTCTTACTTACTATAACCAAAGGGTCAAAGAGAAATTGAAAATCCATTGATCACTTCTTGCAAGAGATTCCAAGATGAAAACTCTCAGAAATATCATAGCCAAATTATGGAGTGCTCAGGTCAAGGAGAAAATATTGCAAAGCAGCCAAAAAGAAACAATTCAAATACCATGGAGCCACAGTCAGAATACCCTAAGATTTAGCAGCTTCTCCATTAAAAGCATTGGAGGGCTTGGAATATGATATTCCAGAGGGCAAAGGAGTTTGGATTACAGCCAACAATTACCCACCCAGCAAAACTGAATATAATCCTTCATGGGGGAAAATTGCATAGTCAGTCAAATAGAGGACTTTCAAGCATTCATGATGAAAAGACCAGAGCTGAAAAGAAAATTTGATTTTCAAATACAAGACAAAAGCATAAAATAAAAATAGGAAAGAGGAATCATAAGGGATTCAATAAGTTTAAACTGTTTATATTCCTACATGGGAAGACTTTCTCATTACTAGGGCAGTCAGTGGAGTATATGTAGACAGAGGGCATGATCTTGAGTTGAATATGGTAGGACAGTATCTAAAAAAATTAAATAGGTGAGAAAGAGGAATATGCTGGGAGAAGGGGAAAGGGAGAGGTGGAATGGATTGAATTATCTTACTTAAAAGAAGCATAAAAGTTTTTACTGTATGGTGGAGGTAAAAATCAAGGTGGTAGGGAGGAATATTTGAACTCAATATTTTCATTGGAATTGGCTCAGAGAGGGAATAGCCTACATACTTAGTTGGGGATACAAATCTGTCTTACCCTACAGGAATGAGAAAGGGGAGAGGTGGCTGATAGAAAGGAGGACGGGCTTGGAGAGGTGGTAGTCAAAAGCAAAATACTTTTAAAGATAGACATAGTGAAAAGAGAGATAATTGGATTAACTGGAGGAAAATATATAATAATCATAATTGTGAAAAAAATTAACAGCAAATTTCTTTGATAAAGGATTTATTTCTCAAATATATAGAAAACTGGATCAGATTTATAAAATTAAGAGCCATTCCCCAATTGAAAAATGCTCAAAGGATATGAACAGGCAGTTTTCAGATGAAGTAATTGGAGATTTTTTAAAAGCCTCTACTGTTGATTAGAGAAATGCAAACTAAAACAACTCTGAGGTAACACCCCATACCAATCAGATTGGCTAATATGAAAGAAAAATAAAATGACAAATGTTGGAGGGTATGTGAGAAAATTAAGACACTAATGCAATTTTTTTTTTTTTTTTGGTGAGGGGGCTTGTTAGAGGTGAGAAGGATCGTTCTGTACACAGATGATCAATATTAATAGATGCTAATTGACCAGACTGAACAGAGACAGACACAGACACAGACATCTTGTACTCTCCCCCCACCCGCCCAACAGAGCATGGCACAGGGAGCCCCTCAATCATGTCCTGGGTTTGGTAACACTTGGTCAACGGGCAGGATGGCTGGCGAGGGGCAGGTCCTCAGTAGTGAGGGGGTGCCGAGTGCCAGTTGATGTCCTCAGAGCAGGAAGAGGGGCACCCTGGAATGGACGCTTGTGGCTTAAAGTCCCTGGGAGAAGCCAAGGTGGGCCTGCTGGTCTCCTCACACATCGCTCAGGGCCTTGTGGGCAAACTCGGGCAGCACGAAGGCCATGCAGTAGATGTCCGAGTTGTAGTATTTGAGCTTCATTTCTCTACTTGTTCCTGGGTCAGCTGCTGCACCAGCTCCTGAAAGTTAGTGCTCGGGTTCTTGCTGCAGAGCATGAAGCCAGTCTGGCCACTGGGGTAGGTGGGGATGGTGCAGTAGGCAAATTCCACCACAGGGAACAGGGACTTGCAGAAGTGACACATCTCCTTGATGAGGTCCAGATGCAACCATTGGCACTCACCCTGACAGCAGAGGATCCTGTCATCTCTCAGCGCTGTCTTCATCAGCTGGTAGTAAGACTCTTTGAACAAACTCTCGGTAGGACCCATGGGGTCCAAGGAGTCAGTGATGATGACATTGAAGGACTCCTGGTTCTGTTGCATGAATTCAAATCTATCTCGAACATACAAGGTCAGCTTGGGACTGAAGTAGCTCACAGCCATGCCTGGCAAATACTTCTTAGAGACCTGGATTACATCCTCATCAATCTCACACTGGACCACAGACTCCATAGATGGATGCTTCACTACTTCCCGAAAGACACCCCTGTCCCCACCACCAATGATGAACACCTTTCATGGTCTGGGATGGCTGCACAGGGGCAGGTTGGCAGTCATCTCCTGGTATGAGAATTCACCCCTCTCTGTGCACTGGATGACTCCCATCCAGCACCAGGACGTTGCCAAAAGTCTTACTGCAGAATACCAGGATCTTCTGGTAGCGGGAGCGCTGGTGGTGGAGCACCTCGTCCACCTGCAGGGACATGGCCTGGCCACAGGCTGCACATCTCCCAGAACCAGCCCTCACGGATGGCTGGAGGCCCGGGTTCCATGGCAGGGCTGGGGGACACACAGGCCGCAAGCAGCCACAGCCACTAATGCAATATTGGCGGAATTGTGAACTGTTTCAACCATCCTGAAAAATAATTTTGAACTATGCCCAAAGGGCTATAAAACCATGCATACTCTTTGACCCAGCACTACCACTACTAGGTCTGTACCCTAAAGAGATAAAAAACATAAAGGAAAAGCACCTATATATACAAAAATATTCTGTGGGTGGGTTTTAGGTTTTTTTTTGGTTTGTTTGTTTTCTGGTGGTTTGGGGCGGGGGGGCTTTTTGGTGGTGGCAAATAATTAGAAATTGAGGGGATGTCCTTCAATTTGGGAATGGTAGAACAAGTTGTGGTAGATGATTTTGATAGAATAGTATTGTGCTATAAGAAATGATGAGCAGGATGCTCTCAAAAACAACTGGAAAGACTTACATGAACTGATGTATAGTGAAGTGAGTAGAACCAGGAGAACATTGTACACATTAACAGCAATAATTGTACAATGATCAATTGTGAATGACTTAGCTATTCTCAGGATTACAATGATCCAAGAGAATTCTAAAGGACTTGTGGTAAAAATACTATGTACCTCCAGAGAAAGAATTAATGGATTCTGAATACAGATCAAAGCATACTTTTAAAAACTTTCATGGTGCGTGTATGTGTGTGTGCACATGCATGTATGTATTTTCTGTTACAATATGATTAATATGGAAATATTTTTTGTATGATTGAACATGTATAATCTATATCAAATTGCTTGTCTTCTACATGAGGGGGGATTGGGACTCAAAACACAAAAAAGATGTTAAAATTACTTTTACATGTAATTGGGGGAAATACAATATTAAATATACCTCTAAAACTGATGAACAAAAAAAACCCTAGAAAGCCTTAGATAAACTGATACAAAATGAAATGAGCAGAAGCAAGAGACCATTATACACAATAATAGCAATATTGTACAGTGATCAGCTGTGAATGATTAACTGTTCTCAGAAATATGGTGATCTAAGATAGTTCGGAAGGACTTACGATATTAAAAAGTTTTGATTACATATAATTGAGAAAAATAAAGTTAAAATTAAATGTAAAAAATAAAGTTTGTAGTTATTAGAGAAGTGAAGCTGAGCTTTTTATTTTTGCATTATGTAAATTGTAGTTAGAGTTGGAAAGGACATTAGAAATCATAAAAATGTATATATACATATTCCAACCTCATTTTACAGATGACAAAATTGAGACTCAGGCAGAGAGACTTTAAGGTCACATAGGAATGTCATGTCAGAACCATGTCTCCATTCTCAGTTCACTTCTCTATCCTTGATACCAAAAAATGGACTTGAGAAAATTTCTTGAGAAATTTAATAGTATAGATAAAACTTTAAGGAAGTGTTGACCTGGGATTGCCCTATGTTTTGAAAAAAATTTTTTCTGTTAGACTCATAGATCATAGATTAAATGCTATATAGTTCAATATTATAGAGCTTATTTGATAAAGATTTTAAAACTTATTTTGACATTTCAACCAGGTGTTAGCAGGCAATTTGAACCACTTTATGAGCCCTTATTTATATTAAAATGTAGTTGCTATATGAGAATAAACTTTATAGTCTGTACTTTAACATAATTACATATCATTCTTAGCTATTCATTAGCCCTATCCTTATTTATCATGTTTGTCCATTTCAAGTTCCTGTTTTTAGTTAAGTAATAATCAATATTTCTTTATAAAATATTCTGTGTTCTATATTTCTGGTGACTTATTGATTAAAAATGGGTTTACCTAACAAAGAATTTGTGAGTTTTTACTATACTTGGAAGTGCAGCTAGGTGGTCCACTGGATAGAGTACTTGGCCTGGAGTCAGAAGGACTCCTCTTCTTCAGTTTAAATCTGATCTCAGACATTTAATAACAATATGATCCTGGGTAAGTCATGTAACCCTGTTTGCCTCAGTTTCCTCACGTGTAAAATGAGCTGAAGAAAGAAATGGCAAACCACTCTTAAGTATCTTTGCCAAGAAAACCCCTATGGGATCACAAAGAGTCAGACATGACTGAAAATGATTGAATAACAATAGCTATACTAGGAAATTATTATAAAATGATTAATAATAGCATAGAAAGAGCACTTGGCTTGAATTCGAGAGGAACCTAGCTTCAGATCTTTTCTTTGCTGGTATTCAGCAAAGCCCTGTGATCCTAGCTAAAGCTCAGTTTCATCATTTGTGAAATGGGGAATAGTTATTTTTGAAGTGTCACAGTGTGGTTGTGAGGAAAATGCTTTATAAATATAAAGCACTATATTAATGTAAGCTATTGTCATTCCTCATATCTTGTATCTTTTTTGTTTTGATTTTTGACTATAGGAATGTGACACCTCAGACCACATTGGAATTTAGAGTGTGGAGTCATCACACTTTAAAAGCAGATGCATTATTAGGAAGAGCAACAGTAGACTTGAGACAAGCTCTTGAAATACACAATAGAAAATGTAAGTCTTTTGTTCTAATTTTTGCTATTTTACTTTATGCTGTTGTTTAAATTTTTAAAAATTACATGAGTGAGCAAGAAGTCAGTTGGTTTATTTACTATAAAGCTTTATTATTATATGAGGTAGTCATTTAAATATTTAAAAAGTAATCACTCCCTTTTATCTATATCATAAATTTACTGAATAATTTAAATTATTTATTGTTTTTAGCATCCCTCATTTATTGTTTTTAGATGCAGATGTAAGCAAGCAGGGGAGTGGGGGATGAGAGGCAACTAGGTAGTGCAGTGGATAGAGTGCTGGGCCTGGAGTCAGGAAGACTTGAATATAAATCTTTCCTTAGACACATAATAGCTTTATGATCCTTGACAGGTCACTTAACCTGCATTTGCCTCAGATTCCTCAACTGTAAAATGGGGATCATAATAGCACCTACCTCACAGGATTGTTGTGGAAATGAAGTGAAATAACATTTGTAAAGTGCACAGTGGGCGCTTAACATACATATTCCCTTCCCCATCCCTGCTTAGTTTTTCTTGGCTTTGAGCTGAGAACCTTTGCTTTCTGGAATAGCACATTCCAAATTCTTCACTCCTTTATAGTGGTGGCTGCTAAATTATGGGTGATCCTGATTGTGGCTCCTTGGTACTTGAATTCTTAATTTCTGGCTACTTGCAGTATTTTTTTCTTTGACCTGGAATTTCTGGATTTCTCCTATGATGTTCTTAAGGGTTTTCATTTTGAGGTTTCTTTTAAGAAGTAACTGATGGATTCTCTCTATTTTCACTTTGCTCTCTAGTTCTAAGAGATCTGGGCAGTTTTCTTTTAAGAGTTTTTGAAATAAGGTGTCTAGGTTTTCTTGTTTTGGTTGGGGTCTTTTGGGGGGGGTTGTTTATTTTATTTTATTTTGGTTTTTTGGTCATGGTATTCAGATAGTCCAATGATTAATATTTTTTTCTTCACTCTGTTTTCCAGGTCAGTTATTTCTTTTTTTTTTTAATATAGCTGTGAAATGTCTTCCATTTTCTTTTGTTTTTTCAGTCTTTTGACTTTGCTTTAATGCTTATTTTTTCTTCATGAAGTCATTGGCTTCTGTTTGGTCCATTTTAATTTTGGGGAAGTTTGTTGTTTGAGCAGGATTTTGTATCTCTTGTACTAAGCTGTTAATTCCCTTTCCAATTCCTTTAGTTCTCATTTCTTTTCCAATTTTCTTCTCAAACATTCCCATTGCATTTATTTAAAACATTTAAAAAAAATTTTTTTTTTAATTTCTGCTTCAGCTCTTCCAGAAATTTTAGTTGAGTTTGTGTCTAGGCTGTCTTTTTCTCTGAGGCAATGCTTGTAGATGTTTTGGTGTCATTCTCTTCCGTGTCTTTGTCTTGATTGTCCATGATACCATAATGGTTCATTACAGTGAGATTCTCTTTCCCCCCATTATTCTAGCGACTTGTGCATTGGCTCTTTAACACTTTAGGAGGGGAGGTCTGGGCTGGTCCTGTTGCAACTTTCTTGGGGTGTTGAGTGTTGTGTCATTC